>NW_026944222.1:3096448-3153089 GCF_033297405.1 Parathielavia appendiculata
AGCCTCTTAGAGCGTCCTCTGATTGGCCTTACACTGGTGCTCTCTCATGCTCCTGAGAGCTCTCTGGAGCACCTCCAGGACTCGTTACGATTGGTCCTAAGTGATTGGCTCGGAACGTCCTACGTTCTCCACTGGCTTCTGCAAGTAAGCGCCGCTGTTGGCTCTCGTTGGTTCATTTGTGACTGTCACGGGTGGGCGCAACTGACCACTGCGTAACACCCTCAAAAGAGGGACCGTGGTTCGAACTGTCCAGTCGAACCAGGAGTTGCGCACATGAACCTCACACTGTCACTACCCGTGACAGTGACAATCAACTCATAGGCCGAGAACAATATACTAAGTTAGCTCGCGAATTAGGAAACAGCTCTCCTAAGTATATAAGAAGTCAATCTACCTAGTTCCACCAGCTCCTTACTCTAGTAGCATTTCAAGACGGCTATTAAGAGTGCCAGATATAAATTCTAATACGATTCATATTAGTTATAAGATTTAATTAATAAGCTATTAATAACGATAAGTTCATGCTATATAAGCTCTTAAAAGACTTTAGCAACTGCGTATACAATGACATTAATAATCGCCCAGGCTCTATCGCCAAGGGAGCATTCCCGATATATGTCAAGTAATATGTCTGGCTCTTAGACATACATGTCCCTGCAGTGACATGGCTTGGTCATGAGCAATGCTGCCGCTCACAGCTTGGTCCCTAGTACGGTTTCTTAGAAGCCGGCACTCGGCTCTTCCAGGATCGCGTCCGCTTGGCTTTGTGGCACGCAAACACGTTTGGTTGGCCAAGAATAAGATTTGCAACGCATTGGTGGAACTTGTGATCACACAAAGCAATGTTAGAATCATACCCCAGTATAGATGAGAAACGGAGTCGGGAAACGAAACAGTGAAACTGAGTGGGTCCATATTCCTTGCCGTTTTCAATTATAGAGCACCTAAAACCTAGCTGAGTCAGCACTTGGACCCGAAAAACGAATGAACTACCAAATCCACTTTCAAGTTCTCGGGCCCCCGCAACAACGGCAGCTTCTTGTCTTCGTTGTTGTTCAAAGGGGGCGGTTTCTTGTCCTCAAAAGTTACCGTTTTGGCCCCTCCTGAGCAGACACGGAACTTTGTGGGCAAAGTCATGGCAAGTTCCTCTGCGCAAAATGACGAATACTGGCCCATCCACATTGCGCGGAGCGATGGCCAAGGGTACGCCCAGCTCGACCACGTAGCGCTGAGGGATGACGAAGAGCAAGATGTGGCGCAGCGAGAGCGATGGGAGGTCATTGTCGCCGGCCATCTCCAGAACCAGATTGGGCCCAAGGATGACAAGCGCCAGTACAAACTCGCCGACTTCCCCAAGGGCTACGAGCTGCGATGCGCCGTGAGGACCCAGGCCGGCACCCGGGACTACTACCTGTACGGCCACCCGGCCGGCCCCAAGGCCCACTACCGCACCCCCGGTGAGTTTGCCCTGCACGCCTTGTGGCTGATCAGCGACTCGACCGACAACAGCCAGTGTCCCTGCGACCTGTGTTCAAAGTATCTCGAGAAGGCCAAGCAGGAGCTGGCGAAGACCCAGGCAGCCCCAACACAGACACAATTTCCCGCTCCCACGCCCACTCAGCAGCCGCAGTACCAGCAGCCGCAGCACCAGGCTCCGCCAGGGACTACTGGATGGACAAATGTCTTCCGCGTAGGCGAATTGATCTGGTACAAGCACGCAGCCTGGAGGCTAGGCGTGGTCCTCGCCATCACCCCAAAGCCAGGCACACCCCTATCTCCGGGTGCGTCCGATTCCAGCTATCACTTCACGCTGGCGCCGCTCGGCCACGCCCTGCTGCAGCAAGCCAGCATCGTCAAGGATTGCCAGTTTATGCGGCCCTTCCTCACCTTTAGCGTTCCCAATACGGCCATGGACGAGCTCAAAGACAAGACCTTCGAGACAGTCGACTGGCCGGCCCTCGCCGCCCGCTACACCCAAGAGCCGGACCCCTCGAAGCGCGAGGTCAACCGCCAGATCCTCGGCCTCGAAGCGTCTAAGATGGGCGCCCGCACCATCAACGACGCCTTCTCTACCTTCGACCTGCTCCGCCAGGGCGCCACGCCGGACGGCGCCTTGTACGTCCAGCACTACCGCGGCATCTATCTCGGTACCGAGATGGTGTTCGTCGGCGACCCTGTCCGCGTCGCAAGTGACACCCAGCCCACGCAGCAGCTCGATCACCACCAATCCCCGTCCGACGCCAACCTCAACCTGGTCATGCTCATCACCGAAATCCAGGTCCTCACCCCATCCTCCCCGCCGGGCGCCCGGCCCACTCTCCAGTTCAAAGGCAACCTCTACCGCACGATCCGCGTCCCCGCCAACAACACCACCCCAAATAACCTCCCGCAGGGCCTCGTCCCGGTACCCGCCGAGTCCCTCGGCCCGGCCTTCGTTGAGGAGCTCGCCACGCGCAACGCCATCGAGCGGGACAACAGTATGTGCTGGACCTGGGCGCTCGTCGCCGCAGCAGACCAACAGCAAGGGGTGTTGCGCCCCGAGCACGACGTCCTGGGCCGCTTCTACGTAACTGAGAAGCTCATGAGCGTCATCGACCCGCCTCGCCTCCAGGCCTGGGTGCAGAGGGGCCTGCTGGAGGAGGCGCCCGCGTATCTAAACAATCGGGGGCATAGCGGTGGGGGCATCTATGTCGGCCGCAGGGCGGGGAGGAAGGCTACGCTGGGCGAGGCGGTGGGCGTTGAGTTCAGCGCGCCTGTGGGCATTGTTGAGAATTAGAACGGGGTGTTGTTCTTATTGTTTGTTTGGGCTAGGTTATTTGAGGCGTTTGAAATGGGGACCGGGTGGTCTGCCATTTGCTGAGGGGGTCTTGATGGCTGCATAAAGCAGCCTTTGTCATAGGCTGTCGCTGAGGTGGCAGACTCTGGTGGCCGCTGAGGGCAAGTCCGTCTCTGCTGAGCCTATCCTGCCGTGCAGCAGTCTGGCCCTGCCATTATCAATGTATTGTACGAATTTGTCAAAGCCGGAGGAGTGACGTTCTCTCCACTTGGGCAACAGCACCGGCACTGTCTGCTTTGGCCCTTCTGAAACTGCCGTTCAGGAGCCGTTGACTGTAATAGAACCAAGTCTTTGGTCACAAACAGAAGGCACTCGCGTTGTCCCTCCGTTTTTGTTCCGTTTTATAGCCTTTCTGCAATCTGTCGCCCATCGAATCCTTTCACTCTTTTGAAATGCTGGAACACGCAGGCCGCTGCTTCGTACAGCGTTCATCCTGGCAGCGGGCAGACCGAGCGACGGGAATTCTCCACCAGCTTCCCAGCCGGCTGGGTCGTCGTCGGCTTGGCTGTGAAGGGAGGAGCGGTGAGGGTTAACAAATACCGGTATATACAGTGTAACAGTACGTAATCAAGTGTAGTATTATACCTTATTGCCAACAATCCCAGCTGCTTCCACACCACGATATAAATCTACCTTAGGTTTAAACAATTGGTCGAGATAGATATTTAAACCGGCGTACGGAGTACAGACAAACCAATCATGAACTGTTGATATCCTATTCAGGACAGCCTGAGGCAGATTCGCCCAGTTTAGGCAAATCCCTGACTCATGGACGTGCACGTAATCAACATAAGATCTGCAGGTCAGAGTGTCTCCTCGGTTTCTGTCCAATAATAATTAAGCTCGTGCTGTTTCCAGCTAGGACTCTGATCACAACGTGGGGGGCAAAACGCGATTTTTCCGTCGACGCTTGCCATTGACGCCACGCATCGGTAAGTTACCTTGTGTAACACATTCTGTGAAAAGCCGGGAGGCGTTCCGTACCGGAGGTGGCGGCAAGTGAGCTGTCCATCAGGGAGGAGCTTGCAGTCGGCTTGAGATGCTGCAAGGCCGGCAGCCAATGCCATAACGTGTAACACACCAGCTCAGAATGCATCAGACAGCCACCATCTGGGCAACCCTTCGGAGCTCCGCCCGAGAAAGTGTTTTCGCGATGCACTTCACACGGAGAATGCTGCCGGCGCCCGAACAAACAAGAGCATTCTCACATGCCCGGGCCGACCCTTGCGACAGCTACCCGATCCAGCGCCACGAATGAACCCTTCCCACACCAACTTGAGTTATTCAGCTGCCGCCGGATCTCAAGCGACTGGTTCCCGTCGTTTCTTCCCATCCAACAAGCGAGCACCTTCTCCCGTCAGTTTCATCTCGCATCTCTCCCGGCGCCTGAACCGATGAAGGCCCGATTGCAGCTGTCTGACGGCACTGCTGCCTTCAATTACCGATGCTCGTGCAGTAGCCATTTCAGCTGATGGTTGGTTATTAGATAGCAGGCTCCGTCGGTTACCAAACAATCGGTAACAGGGTCGATTCTGCCTTGTCCAGCTACCGGGTATGATCGCCATGGAATCCACTCCGAGTTTTCTTCCTTTGCCCAGTTCTCGCCAGCATCTGACAAGAACAAACGTGCCATGACAGCCCTTGTCCTCTCTCCCTGCCCTTTCCGTATGATCAGCGAAGAGCGGTTCCGACAGAGCGGTTGGCGCCTCGCTTGGAACCCCACTGAAATTAAAAGGAAAAAGGAAACACACACCCCACAGACCGGTGAAGATGCTGACGCCTCATCCCACAAGGTCGGTTCCCGTCGACGCGGGCGCGCATTACGTTATCCGTAGGAATTGCACTTTCATCATAATATGGATACCGCCAGCATGGAAAGGGAGGGTCGGGCCAAACAAGGGCAAAAAAGGCAGTCTGGCGCCACTGTGGCGCCAGGGCTTGATGCGCCTTGCCGCCGCAATGTACGTGTGCGTGTGTCGGTCCCAGTGGTTTGGGTCCATTCATTTGTCCGTCATGGCCAGCTTAACGGAAAAACACTCACAATTTTGGGGAAACCTGAAGAAATTGAAGGGGAGTGGCATCGACAATTGCTTGCATGCTTTGTCTTCGTCCCAAATGCCCATACACTCTCTGCGACACGACTGCTTCAGCCCCCTTCGTACAATACTCAACCTGCGCTGTGCCGACGGTGCGCGAGAATGGGACCAAACGTCCTTCCGTTTTGAAAAACTGGCCATGCATGATGAATTAACAATGGAACCCAGAAGGGTGGAACGGCATCGAATGGCACGGAGCCAGGGACAGAGGTATTCGGGAAGATGTCGCATGATTCGCCGCCCGCTGTGGTGTGGGCAAGGCATTATTGGTGGGTGTGATAGAGTGTCGTCGTGTAACTCCGGCTCCGTCTTTGTCCCATCAGCTTGGGATTACCGGCAGATTTAGCCAGGTTAGCCAAAGCGGCACAGGTTTTGCGATGGAAAAGCAGCCATGATCTGATCCCGATTGCCGAGCGTCATTCATTAGCAAGAGTGCGTACGTTTTGCTGCTGTATGTTGGCCGGACGAAACACCAGGTGTGGACCACAAGGAGACGAGAAGTAGAGAGATCTTCATTTCATCAGTGGCTTTAGTATGTGACGGAGCCGTAAAACCTGAATGCGTAAGGAAAACGATCCAAAAAAACAACCACTGATCAGTCCGTGACATTCGCCTCCTCCTTCTAGTTTATTTTTCGTCCTGGCATGCCGATGTTTGCGTCCATCGTTGGAGGAGCCCCTTCCCCTTCGATGGCGGCTTGGGCATCGGAAGAATCGGTGGTTGCACACGGCACCCAGACCCCCATTACCACCTCGTCGCCTCCGTCCATGACTAGGAATTACCCCTTTCCCGGCGCCCCGCCCAGCCTAAGATCAAGGAGGGGGGATACAAAAGCGCAGTGTAACCGTCTAGATGCAATCGGGTCGTGGTCGCATGTTCCGGTGAGCGTGTATATTCGTGTGTGTGCCGAAGGCGTCCCGGGCAGCGCAGCGAGATATACCCTCATAATTTCCTTGGCTTGCGACTCTTTTTGACGAAGAGATATGTGCGTAGGAAGCGCAATGCAACGTTTGCTCGAGGGATATGGAGATGTTGACCGCACGCCAGTGGACAAATGAGCGGTTCGCTGAATGCTCGAGGAAAGATGGAAACGTTTCGTGACTGATGACGCTCATACTTCTGAGAAAGGATGATGAATAATTGTATCGAGATAATGTCGAAATGGAACAAGAAGACGACGCTCGCTCTCCCCAGCTCCTTCCAACTCGCGGCATTTTCCCGGTTTGCGGATCCGGCTCCAACTCAAGCGCCGTTCAGGCAATGATGGTCGAGAACATGACCGGCGCCTGGATGTCGTCACTTGTCGAGTTTCAGGCTCTCAATCTTGGCCTGTATACTCTTCAGAATCTCGGGATCGGGTTCCGGTTCCACCTTTTTGGGGGTTAGCCGATTGCACTGGGCGTGCGAGCATTTGACGCAGGCTGGGGCGTCCGTAGGCGGTGTCGAAAAGATGTGTTTGCAGGCGGCGCATTGGTAGTGTCCAACCCTGGTACCGGGAGCATCCCCAGGATAGCCGTACGGATATTTGTCCTTCTTGGGTCTGCATTGAAAGTCAGCACCGAGTCCACCTCTCATAAGGCGGCAGGCAGAGGTGTGAACTTACGGATCCCGGGGACAGTCGGTGCATCGGGTGTGCTGACAGCCTTCGCATGTCTTCGTGCCTTGGAGCAGCCTCTGGCACTGGCAGCAATTTCTCCGTACGCGCTGCCGAGGCTTCCTGTAGTAGAGATCCTGGTTGCCCGTCTTGGCCGGTCGTTTGAGCACGATTTTCTTCGGGGTTGGATCCCAGTCGGGAATGATGGGCGCGTTCTCGGCCCGTTCCTTGATCATGGCCGCCCGCTTCTTGCGGCTCTCCTCCCTCTCAACTTCGGTGCGCTTCGGGGGCACGCGTGGGCAGTCCTTGCAGCGCACATGCCTGCACTGCGGGCATTCCTTGCCCAAGCCAAACGACGTGCTGCAGAGGTGGCATTTCCTGTGCACGCGCATCCTGATGGGCTTCTCCACACGAAGAGCGTGGCCCTCGGTCGAGTGCCACTCGCTGGGCTTCAGCTCCAGGCCATACAGCTCGCCGAGCTTCTTCGCGCGCTCAGCAAAGATATGAGACCGCGGAATTTTGGTCGCTTCCACGGCCGCTGGAGCCTCGGCGGCAGGCGGTGCAGGTTCGCTGTCACGGAAGGTTAGATCATAAGCACAAGGACGTCGAGAGATGTCTTAGCCACCTCTCTCATAACCATTCGCCATCAATGCTAATTCTGAGACGAGATAGAAAATATGACATACCTCGAAGCTGGAGCTGTATCAGCAGCAGCAGCAGCACCGGCGGTTGGGGTATCAGCTTTCGAGCCGATCGTAGATAGGCGGCGATCACCTCCGGCCTTCTTCAAAACCGTCTTCATCCTGGACAGGACCTTTCCCAAGCCTTTCTTCTCCTTCTCTTTCTCTTTTGGGACCGAAGGTCCACCCTGCGCGGGAGAACTCATATTGACGGCAGTTTGCTGTTAGATAGTGCTTGTCGGATATTGTGTCTGTGGTGTCCGTGGGCAACACCGGCTGCTTATGACTGACGGCTCAATGAGAGGACCCGAGCGGTGATTGAATCGATATCGTGTGACGATGTCAAAGTTTGTGGTAATGGACTGGCTGTGAGGGCGCTTCAAAAGACCAGCACAGTCCAAGCGATATCCTCTAGGCCCCTGCACCTATCCAAGCAGCCTTTGGCAGCTGGATGATCTGTGCACTTATTAGACTGCGTCCCACGCTCGCTCCTTTGGGGTGTCGCACGTGTTTGTCAACGTGCTGGCGGTTCTTTCGACCCTAACTCGGTCAGGGTCTTGTTGGGATGAGGTTGAGATGAGGCGACCACAGATCCGGGAAGAAGGAGAAGAGAAAACAAAACCCGGATCCCAGCGCCGGCCGGAGCGGGAAGGGGGAAGGAGAAGAGAGCGGAGAGAGCAAGAGGATCTGGTGTGGTGCAGTGCAAGCGGCTAACAAGGATAGGGGTGTATTCTTGCGCTCCAGCCGGCCCACGGGGCGGAAACGAGGGAGTATTGCAGCACGCTAGCGGTGGTGTCGACAGGATGGGTAAGGTACGGGGGACAACCCAGGTCTGCGGTCCACGCCAATTGCGGGAACGGAGAACAGGGAACGACCTTAAAACCAGTCAACCACTTCACTTCGAGCAGGCCACATGGGAAAGCGTCCACACGCAGGCGACCGCCGCTTATCAATAGTTAGGCCCAATGCTGCCGAGCCCAAGCCCTGCCCTGGTCTGCGCGAGACGCCGGCGGCGAAACAACACGCAAGTTGTGGGCCGCACACCTGGGACCAGCACCGACAGCTCGAAATCACTTTGCCACTGGGTGGTCCCGGGGAAGTGGGAAGCGACGGAACGGAGGACGAGGTACCGAGGCGACGGACGGTCAGTGCTTTGCATGGCAACTTGTATGAACGTGTAGCTTACCTATTTCTCGATTACAAAACGCAGAGGAAACGGAGCTGGCACGCCGTATTTCTTGTCTTGGCACTTGGGCGGGGTACGACTCCACTGGTTCAAGCGACCAGTCACTTCGCTTGCGTCTTTCTTGGAAGCGGTTGCGTTGCGGGGCGACGTCCCCTGCTGCCAAAACGGGGAAATCGCCCGACTTTTCCAACTTCCATCCAAGCCACCCAGTCGCGGGGTTGGGAATACTTCCGGCAGCATGGGTAAAGCCCCACTCTGGCACCCGCTTTGGAAGGGAACGTTTTCCATTCTGCACCAACTCAAAACAACAAGAAAACTGTTGGTCTGCCACGACAGCATAACACCCAGCGCACGCTGCCCGAGCTCCGTACAGACTGCTGTCACTCTCCAAATCATGATCAATATCGAAGTGGCGGCATCGGATCTTTGCCAGTTCGTGATTCGGCAATCCGCGGCGCTGCGGACTCCGACGACACTCGGCTTGCAGCGATCGACGGACGACAACCAGGCATCGAACGTGCTCCCGTCCATGCTTCATCGCTGGAGAGCTGTACTTGGGCATGATGATACCGTCACTCTCAAGTGGCGCTGTCCCGGCTGGCGGCCAAGTTGGCAATACTTGATGCCCACCAACTCGTCGACTTGCGTCGTGTCCTGCAGCTTTCATGCCGTCCACTGACTGCAGCGTAACATCGACGCGATGCAGCAGCCGAATCGAGCAGCTCCAAGGTTGGTGGTGATTGCGCTATACGCACACACGGCACGGCGTGCTCAGTTGTTCTCCTCTTTCCCTCACAATTGACGATCAGAACTCACTGCAAGAACGTGCCTCCGTATCGTCTTCTTGACTGTGGTTAAACAAGCCAATTGGCTTGTGGTGAGTAAAACCCGGATGGCCGAATGGAGGTATCAATTATTCGGGCCACTTCCCCGTTCGAAAGACCTTGCGCGATTTAGTCCCGGGCTGCCTGCACTCAACGGGCCGGCTGGACATAACCGGAGAACATGCCCATACCTCCCGGTTTGCTTCGTTCAGCTTCGAGCAACCGCTGGAGTCACTGCTATTCACCGTCCCGCAGCAGTCAATATGAAGAGATTCGCTTCCAGCAAACCCACAAGCAGGTTTCAAGCACACTTCTCTGTGGCGGTGGCACCTCAGAGTATAAGCTTAGGACACCCACAAGGGCCTGGCGTTACATGTCCTTTTCTCTCAAGCGTTATCAGCAGGATTCGATTGTGCCTTCCAGGGCTGGGAAGTCGGCAAGAGTATCGACTTGCAACGTCAGCCAGTTGCTGTTCCCTCAACTCAACAAAGGACTCTCTTTTTGCCTCCTTTCTTCCCGAGAATGGACTCCGAGCCCCCGCCACGGCGTCCATTTCCAATTGGGCCGCCCACCAGTTCCTGCTTGATGTTGCTCAAGATTCTGCAGCAGCTCAACGGCCAGCGGCCATCCGCCCTTGGTCCCAGACTGTCGGGTCCCGAGAAGGAGAGCATGCTGTCCCTTTCCTCACCGCTCATTCACCAGTCAAGCTCGGCTTGCCTCGAACTTTATGGAGCATTGTTGACGACTTTTATTGGAGAAATCATGAACGCAGACATGTAACGGCCACACTTGGGAACAGCTTTGATCACACCTCGTTTGCTGCCAAAATGGCGCCGCCTCGACTTCAAGTTTGGTCAGCGTCTGCTCTCCGGAGCGGGACCCCCAAGTCTTGGCATTGACTGGATGTTGTCTTCTCACGGAGCCTCCGGATGCCATAGAAGTTCCCCGCTCGGAGGCCAGCATCGGCCATAGGCTCGCTGCAATTGTGCTGCATCGCCCGAAGCCCTCGGCTAGGAAGGCCGTTTCGGAACGGCCACCTTTACACTCGTGAACCTCGTCTGCAAATTCTTGTTCCGAGAAAGGAATATGCTTCGATTCGAATGAGACCCCTAACAGCGCCTTATCAGCGGAAAGTCTATAAGCCCTTGAAGTCAGCAGCCAGCTGGCCACAGAACGAAGTCGACTGCAGATGTGGTCTCCCGACTGTCCGGCTCCACCCCTGCGGACGCTAACAACGGGACGCCCCGGCCAGGCGCTGATCTCGAGACGCACATCATCCGATGGCGGCAGCGCCGTTTGCTTCTTTTTCACCGAAGAACATGTACAACGAGATAGATTCTTTTTTGCCCGCACGGCCCCTTTCCTCATGATTCCTGGTGGCAGATATGTGATCGGTATGGATAGTTACACGAGGGCGAATCTGGGCGGTTGCAACCCGAACCGTGGGAGGCTGCGAAGCGTTGCTTCTCGCACCAATGGCAGGGACCTGCAACATGCCGCGACTTGCTTCCCCGCCCCCTGTGTGCTCTGAGCAAAACCCTCGCGTGTCGAAAAGTGATTTGGACAATGAGGTGCAGTTTCGGCGGGCGTCCAAAAGAGCTCTTACCCTCATAGGATTCGCTGCATTCGCCTGTCCGTACTGTGGACTCCGTACTCCCTAGACTCAACAACCCCTGGGCTGGACGAGGTGGCGTTTTGCAATGCCTCAGGATGCATGGTGCTCGGCAATGCTTGCCCTCCGTGCGCGCCGGCGCAATGGTACGTGGTATCATCACGTATGAAATGGCTTCATTGGTGGCGCGTCCACAACAAAAAGTGTTCCCTTGCCGGTCCACAACCTGATTCATCACCAACCTCGGCTCAAGCTCTCATCGAAGACGATTGCTCCTTTACAATAACAAACGGCTCCCAACCATCATTCACACCTGTCTACTATCATCTCGATTAGCCCAAAGCCGACCTCATTTGGCAGCCTGGTCTCCGGTCAATGGAGCGGACCTTTTCAAGGGTCAGCGAGAGGCGATGCTCAGGGGTTTTTGCCTTCTTCTCTCGAGTCTAAAGATGACAGGTGAGAAACAGCAACGGGGGCTTCAAGGTTACGGTATAAGAAGGTTGTCACGGCGCAGCGATGCATTTTTCTCAACTATCACCGACGGCCTACTCATCCCCATCCCTGGAACTCTGTGATGCTTGCCGCGCCCAACTCTCGCGAGTCCTCGTTCCGGTCTATCGCCGTTCATCCCAGCTTCCGCAATGGAACCTCACCCGCACACCCAGGGCTTTTCAGGAACTCATGCCCGCGCCAAGCCAGGCACTTTCTTTGATACTGTGGCATGGCAGATATGACCAGTCGTTCGAAGCTCGGAGGAGCAAGGGCATACTGTGTAGGATCCGTCAGGGATAGGATGGCAACGGCTTTGGAACTCGGAACCCACTTTTGTCGGTCCATGATCCGAGGGACCCATAGCGAAAGGCTTGATTCAATGTCTCAGGTCCCACTGCCGCGACCATTTTGTTCCTGAGAGGGAAAATGATCACCGAGAGGTCCAGTTGCGGAGGGCATGAATCACAGCAGACGATCATTGGTCGTAGTGATACGGGTCGCCTGACTCGGGTATGTCCACGTCGTTACGGGGAAGGGTTACGCTTTAACGTAACAGACAATGGACGAAACGACAGGGTCTCGTGAACTGGAAGTGACGGGAGAACAAAGTGGAGGCAGCTCCGAGACGCATTGCAAACCACGATGGCGTGTGCGGAATTCGATTATTGCATCCTCCGTAATCATCAAGTCTATATCAAGTGAGAGTTGTGAGGCTCAAGCGACAGTATTGACGGCGCTGTGGCGTCGAAGGCGTCAACAACGCCGTTCGTTGCTTGGAGGTTTGCCGTAAATTGGACCTTGCCAGAAGGGTCCTCCTGCCGAACCCGAACCCGAACCCGAACCCGAAACGCCGAGGCCACGTGCGGCAGCCCATTGGTCGGCAACCGGGTGACACAACAGGAAATCTTGGATCGCACAAACACGTCACTCCATCACTGTTCTGCTCCCACGCACCCAAGCGCAGATACACGTTACCAACGATTAGTTAGAGCACACTCATCGCGGGTGAAGGCGCCATCTCCGGAGTTTGACTTCACATTCTCTTTTTCCACGTAACAGTCAGCGATAACCAGCGTCCCATTTCGACTGTGCAAACCAAGGTGCACAGCCGATTGCAACTTGACCCAGCGCTCTCGCACGAAACTTTATGCAATCAGGGCTGATCGAGACTCCAACCAGCGACTTCCACACAGCCAACTCCCATCTTCCCCAGAAAACCACCGCTCAACATGGCCCCGGTCGCTCTCGCTCAGGCTTGCCAGCCGCTCGCTCTCCGGCGCGTGGCCGAACGGCGTCGCCGGATGCCCGGCACTCGGGTGGAGGGGCTGCCTCTGACGACACCGGCCCTGATGTCGTCGGCCAGCTCGACCAAACCCTTGGACGGTTGAATGTCGCCGAGGGCAAATCTGCTGCTGCAGCCACCCGAGTTCCCGTCGCCGGCCAACGCATCTTCGACTACGAGAATGCAGCCATCTCCTCGTCACCCCGCAGCAAGAGCAGCAGTTCCCATCCGGCCTTGGGCTTCAAGGTCACCCATGGCACCCCCTCTGCTGGTGTCCAGCTGACAGACTTCCCGAACGGTTCGTTTCTCTTGCTACGGGCGAGCCTACCTTTCGAGCTGACTGCTGCGGCCGGTCGCTGACTTGAACCGCTGCAGAAATCTTGACTCAGATCCTGTCCCACCTGCATCCCGATTCGCACAGCGCCGTGGCCCTGGTTTCGAAACGCTTCTATGCCCTCGTCACCACACCATATGCATGGCGGGCCGCCTTCCTGCGCTACTTCGCTGGGCAGGAATTGTCGGCCGGCCATGCGAAGGCTAACCAGCAGGCCAGAGATGCCGATGTGTCGGACGTCATCCGATCCGAGGTCCGCTACTTCACGCGTCTCACTCCTCTTGCCTCCTGGCGCAGCGAATACCTGCTCCGAACTCGCCTGCTGAGGAGCGTGGTGCGCGGAAAGCCTGGCAGCATTGGGTCCTCAACTCGCTCCAGCCAATCAGGGAGGAAGGCCAGCGCTGTGCTCACCTATAACTCGAAGCTTCCGTGGATGATCAGCCATGTCCATGCTGACTTCACGGGCGGCAAAAAAGGGCCGAGGGTGATTCACGGCACTCGGGACCTTGGTGTGGCCACGGTCAGCGACCCGACCACGGGCAGGATCGAGAAATGGGGCTTAGACGACCCTTTCTCTTTTCAGCAGCTCGATGAAGTCTTTCCGAACCTCGAATTCTACGGAGCCGGCGAAGGCCCCGCAGCTGTGCCTAATGTCATGGACGTGAGCCAACCATTTGGCCTCGTCGGTGGCGAGGGCTTTCCCGGAGGTCGAGTCTACTACAAGACCCCTGGACAGCTGCGTGGACACTATCTCGGACACAGCCATAACATGGTCGAAACAGCGCCAGAGATTCCGAAGATCCCCGAACTGACCGATGCCATCAGCTGTGTCTGGATCGCCAAATCGAATAACGTGACATCCACGACGCAGTCGATGGTTGGAATCATGGCTGGGTCTACGCTCGGCGTGGTGACGAGCTACGCTTTGGGCCATGAGTCCACTGGCTCGCGTTATGGCGATGGGGACATGACGGCCCGCTGGGTTCTCAGCCCTGGAGTTCCTATCATCGACATCAAGGTTGATGACCAGTACAGCCTGCGGCGGAAGGGTCTCGGGCGAGTCTGGGCTGTCGCACTGAATGCTTTGGGAGAGGTCTTCTACTTGACCGAACCTCCAGCCCCTCCGCTGCACAAGGGTAAGGTCGAGGATGCGGTCAAGGATGCTTGGCATGTTGGCCGCACGGCATATTGGGAACTGATCGAGCCCACTCGCCGTACGGCCAAGCCGGACGAGTTCGACAAGAATGCCATTTCGGGCACATACTCGCCAAGGTCGTCAGCCAACTCGATGAACCTGAGCAGGGAGCAGGCCGTTGCGGAGGCCAGGGAAATTGAGGAGTTCTTCCGCAAGACGCCTGCTCACTTCAAGAAGGTCTGCCAGGGCTGGGATATGCTGCGTAGGCTCGAGGTCGACTTTGCCGCCGGTGGTGAAAGTGGTGGCGGAGAGGCCGTCTTCGTAATCACCTGCGGTACTGAAGAGGGTGAACCTGCCGCTGTCCGCAGATACGTCAAGGGCGGCAGCTCTATCAAGTTGAGTCCTTCCGGGGCCTTGACTCCTGTCGCCCCGCTCACTGCCTCTCGCCCGTCAATCTATGGAGGAGAGACCGAGGTTGAGGTGATTGAAGCGGTATTTCAAGCCAGCATCAATGGGGGCGGCGTATCTCCGTCGCTCTCTGGAATGACTACTCCTCGGCTCGGATCGATCCCGGGAATGGTCGAGACGGAAGAATGGCGGACTAGCGAGTTTGTCTTCAAACAGAAGCCGGCCACGGAGATCACTGCGAGTGCGGTCGACATGTCCACGTTCGCGATCATGGCAGCTTTTGAGGATCCGTTACTCGCAGAGGCGTCAGGGCCCAACACTCCCAGCACCCCGACGTCCAAGCATGCTACGGGCGAAATCCCTGGACGGCGGGCCCGTCTCCTAGCTGTCGGAACAAACACCGGCACCGTCGTCGTCTGGAACATGCGTGGCACGGGTTCGCCAGCGGTGCACCCCCTGAGAGTCATACAGACTGAGTCGCCGGAAGTTACTGCCCTTGCCGTGTCGGCGCTGTATCTCGTTCACGGAGGCAGCGACAGCCTCGTCCAAGCATGGGATCCGCTCGCGTCGTCCCTCGAGGCTACCCGAACTCTGAACTCCAGATCCTCGGGCCGCATCCCCCGACATATTCTGCACCAAAACCCGGCGCTGCAACACGCGAATTACTTCGCCGTCCGCTCCATCGTCCTCGACCCAGACGCCACCGTCCTGCGAGGCGTCCTCGCCTTCGGCACCTTCATCCGCTTCTGGACCTACAGCTCGACCAACCAGGCACCTGGCCGCAAGCGCCGGCTCCGGCACTCGGACATACACGGCCGGCTCGCCAGCCGCCGCCACAGCGGCACCGTGTCGAGCTACATCGCCGCCGAGGAGGCGGAGCTGCGCCACGAGCAGGAGCACCGATCGAGGGAGACCGACCGGCTCCGCAAGCGGTTCGGCGTCGGGCTGGCCGAGCTGACCGAGGAGGAGGCGCTGCAGTATGCGCGCATGATCTCGGAGGAGAGCTTTGCCGTGGACGAGGCGCGCCGCGCCACCACCAGCGCGAGTAGCGATACCGCAGGCGAATCGGCGAGTTCTTCGTCGAGTGGGGGGAGTTCGGCTAACCATGGCGGAGTGGAGACTGCCACGCCTGAGCTGAGTTGGATGGGAAGAGGGGTGAGCGATGGGGTCGCCGGGCCGAGTGCTCAGCGGCGTAGTCTGCTGCCAGTCTTGAGGGAGGAGGAGGCGGTGGACGAGGAGTATGAGGCGCAGATTCAGAGGGCTATTCGGCTGTCGCTTTTGGAAGGGGTTGGCGATGCCGGGATGGAGGCGGAGCTGTCGGCGCCTGCGTCTGCCTCTGCCCCTGCGTCTTCGTGGAGTAATAATGTCTGTGAGTATGGGGTGAAGGTGCAGGTGAAGACTGCGAAGGGCAAGGGGAAGGGGCGGCGGCTGTCCTCTGAAGCAACTGCCGGTAGTTCTTTTGGGTTTGGTGGACTTCCCTCGGGCTATGTCGTCGCGTCAGAGGTTGGTGCTACCCCTGATCTTGGGGTCAGCGCTGATGATGATTTGGCGCTTGCGCTGCGGTTGAGCTTGGAGGAGGAGGAGGCGAGGCAGAGGAGGGCCAGGGATCAGGAGGCGCGGGGCAATGCCAATGGCGTTGTGGATGAGTACCCGTCGCTGGATGGGAAGGGGAAGGGGAAGGGGAAGTTGGCTTGAGATTGGGGAGTGTGGTTGGTTGATTTGTTGAGTGCAGAGCAGCGAGTTGGGTGTCTTAGTCTTGTTGTTTTTCTTTCGTGCCTTGGTAGATGGTTTTGCTGTCTTCTTTGGGCTTACACCTATGTGCTGTTTCTCTTTCCTGACTTTGTGCTTGCAGTAATCAATATTGAAATGAACAGAGTTGGTATTGCTTGATTCCTGGTAGCTCATGTCCTCCCTCAACATCAACGAAGCAGCAGCGTTAGAGTGGTCTTTGAGCACGCTGAATTCATCCTCGGTGCGTCCCCGGAAAACGGTTGGGTTTCCTTGGGTTGGCGGTGTGGGTGTGCAACTCGTCCATTCACTCTCCTCCTTTCTTTCCCCTCTCCGCTTCTGTCTCGGTCTCGGATGGCATGCGCTCCAATGTCAATACCCGTGTGTGTACCGTGCTTGGTTTTAGCTGTGCATCCTGTATCTCTGTCTCTGTCCATTTCTGAACCAGTTACAATGTATACCAGAGACCAAATGAAGTTGCGGATGGGGGAGCCGTTGGGCGGATGGGGCATGTCTGATAGGAGGGAATCTCATCGTATCTATCATGTCAAGCATGCGACCTTCATATAGAACATATCACTGCCTTGTTTGTGGTTCTGTCAAGGAGAGATTCAAGGGAGCAGTGTCTTAGTTGCCAACCGGCAGAACTCCCATCTTGATATGCCATGTTGCCGTCGGCGTTTTGAGGTTAGAGGCCTCCCGCACGAGGCCCTCTCAGTAAAAAGCTCAGTGTTGTACTTGCCTAAGCTGTCTCATCCATCACAGGTCTGTTCAAGTCCTGTGTCTCTCATATGCTGCACGAACACCGGACAAGCAGAGAGAGCGCATTAGTACATGGAATCTGGACGAGTGATTGAGCATAATTCCCCTGCAGTGACGGCTGTTTTTGAGCGACTCGGTCAAATCTCGCTCGAGCCCCTTAAAGGGCCGTCCGTCCATCCATGGCATTGCCGACACATTGACTACGGCGGCCTGGGGCTATACCTCAAAGTTGTCCTTCCTGCTCGGTAGGTTACGTACATTTTGAATCCTAACGATGCACGTAGTGCAAAATCCTGGTATTCTTAATTCCACCAAGATCCGTCGAATCTCGAAGAAATCAGATGCAACCATCCCATATGGTCCCGAAGACGAGACGCTCCCGGAACGGAGCATGTGGTCTCTGAGAATGGCGGGTAGCCGAGATTCAATTTTTCGAAGGTTTGCGAGCCGAGTGTGCACGATTTTGGACGAAGGACTGTTTCGTGACGATTGTGGTACCGTCGAGCTGCCTGGAAGAATCATAGTGAGCCCCTTTGTCATGTCAACACCCGGCCTATTGCTGATGTAGTGACGCTCCTCCTATCGCCGATGGTGTGTGGCCGGAGATGAAGAGTTTGCGGGGCATCAAAACGGACCAGCACTGCAGTGGCCGCATGCGCGCGTTGTTTGTTCTCTCTTCTCCTCCATGTTCGGCGACCTCTCCATGCACCTCGGCCGGCCCTTCTTGACCCCTTTCCTCCCTTTTCTCAGTAAGTGTACCGCATGACCAACCTGTCGGCGTTGCCTGTTACATTGTTCGTGCATGCCGCCGTGCGACTCGACAATGGCGAGTCTAAGAGTCCCAACTTGTCGGAGTAGCGGTCAGGGAAGGAGCCTGGCTCTGTCTGCTGTGAAGGGTAAGGGAAGGATCTGGCGGCGACGGCGACGCTAGAAGCATCTCGTGCGGGCCGAGATGTCTCCATTTACCGGCCTCCTTCACCGAGACTATTAGACTGGCCTGTTGTCGCACCTGGGACGGAGCAAGCGAGGGTTGACAGACCGGGATACCCCTCGCCTGCGGGGCACTGGCGGCATATGTAGGTAGGTGTTGTGTTAGGCCGTCTGACGGCCGACAGCGACGTTGAGTCCGATGACAGCGCGCGCCACTCGCTAGGAGAATGACGGCGAAACTGTGTGACCGAGCGAGGCGGGGGATTTTTGCTCCTGTCTCATCGATACCCCGAGGGCGCAGATATTCGACATGCCAGCCGCGGCGGGCCCTGTTTGTACGACTTTCCTGGGTGACGCAGCCGAGGTGACTCTCATGCGATGCCACAGCCTGGGCAGTGTCGACGGCGTCGAGAACCGTCATAGCGAGGATATTGGGCGGTAACGGCGTCCGGCATGACGAGCCCTCGATGGTGAAAAGCTCGGCAATTCTGACCGAGAGCGGATTATTAGACATGGTTATCGGGAACCTGCAGATGCAGTCTGGAGTCAGCACATCCACCGCCCTCCATCCTCTGTTCCTGAGCAGAACATTTCTGCCCGAGCTTTCACTTGCGCTGTCAAGCACCACCCAGTATATCGACAGCACCCAAGTGTAACGTCTAGCGTCGGGAGCGCTTTGACGAAATCACTGCCGACTGTCCCCTCCCAGGTCAGTGGGAACGTCGCGGGACGGCGAGTGAGGGATGTTCAATCCCAGGGCGGATATGTCCCATCACTTCCCATCCGCATCGCTATCTTGCAGTGCTGACCTGGGGAAATCGGATACCAGCGCGGTCGCGATCCGGGTGCAGGACAACCCGTTTAGTTCTCAAAGTCACAGGGGTATTCTCAGCTGAAAGGCGCGCTCCCTGGCTCGTCCTGCAAGAGCAAACAAACAAATTGAAGGCAATGTCTCTCGAAGGAATATCGCCACCGGTCAGAACGCGGTGGTGTGTTCCCGTCGCAGATAAACGACTCAAGTCGTGCAGTAATGTCAAGCCGTACCTTTGAGGACGCATCTTGGTGGGCAAACACGGCCGTGAGGGCATCGGCCGCAGCGCTTTGAACAAGTGCGCTCTGACGGTCGATCCGGGGAGAGATGGTGTGTGGTACTGCCGCCACAGTCTCTGGTCTGTCTCTGGTGGATGAAGAAACGACTCCTCGGCCCAAGAGACGTCGACGAATGGGCGACAGACGCGATGCGAATTAAATATTCTGCATGCAATGAGCGGGTTTTGATCGTGCCGTTTGACTGGCAAGCCACGGCGTATGGTAGAGCTGAGCATCGAGCGGCGGACGGTATTACCGACACATGCTTCCGGGCAACAGGGAGTTGTGGCGTCCAACATATGAAAATCGATACAAGCGACTTTTCGACCAAGATCGCCATGGCTTGACCAAATTCCTGGTCGCCACGATGCTTCTGCAGGGGCACTTGAGCGGTTCGATCGGACCCCGGGCTTGAGATAAAAATCGCGCTATCAATGGTTGACATTGTGCAGCAGTATGGACGGACCAGGGTGAAGCGGCGTGCCTTCTATTAATCATGCCACCAGGAATAGTGCTTGTTCCGCAGGCTATCCTTGGCGGAGAGCACCCCCTAGCGTATTCTGGTTGACCGTCCTGGTGACAGAGAGGTCATATAGACCCAACGCCCTCCCATCAGCCGAATGTACGTGTCCCTTCCAGAGCGTCTACCAGAATCCTCGCTGATAAAAGATCCCGACACTCCAACGCCCCGACCAACCATGCCCCACAGCGTGAAAGACCAGAGACGTACTCAGGATATTCATCAACGGTTTGTCGTCCTCGCCCTGTGATCACTCCACGTCGAAGGATACTCTTGCTTATGTCCGCAGTGACGGCCAACGAAGCCAGCCTCAGTCAGCTGCCGCCGACAATGCACTTCAGCAACAATCGCCAATGCTGAAGGCCTGGAGCGACGAATGTGATCCCAGAAACCTCACCATCAACGAAGCTCTTTTCCTGGGCGGACTGACCGGGTAGGCGACGATTCCTGCTCGGCGAACCGAATGTGCCAGATCTGACGGTTGAAGCAGTCGCGGAGAAAGACGAGACAGCGATAATAGTCCGAGCAGAGATGGCGCGCGGCTGTAGGTGCAGCACCCGTGTGTCTCGGGTTGCTATACGGAGGTATTGGCGTTTCCAAACTCGGGAAATCGTTTTGGTTGTACTTCGTTACCTTCAAGTCTATGCAGAATCCCACCCCTCATGCCTAAGAATCAACGCCAGAGTCTGTGGGCAGCAAGCGACTGGCATATGCGGTTAAGGAGAAATGCGAGACTGCTAGGCCGAGGGAGTCTCACTGTCGGCGTCCACATCATGCGCGTGGAAACCATCTAGCGTGACCGTGACCGCGCCGGCTTGTACAAGCTACAGAAGTGTGAGTGTCAGGGGGTTGTCCAGGCGAGCAGGTACAGGATGGTGTCTGGTATAACTTACAGCACGAGAGAGATCGTCTATCAAGTCACCCGCATCTTCAATGCCGACACAGAGACGTATCAAATCCTCGGGCATCTGCCTCTCTTGTCTGGTCTTGGCATCGATACTAGCATGGCTCATGCGGCAGGGCATGCTAATGAGACTGTTGACACAGCCAAAGCTGACGCTGATACCCCACAGTCGAGTGGCTTCGACGATCCTCTCAGAGAGCGCAACGTCACCGGTTTCGAATGATAGCACAGCGCCGGCGCCCCGGGCCATAGACCAATGGAGATCGTACTGTGGGTGTGATTTCAAACCGGGGTATCGAACGCGGAAGCCGTGCGACTCGAGGAACTCTGCGATTTGATGGGCGTTGGCCTGCTGCTTCTCCATGCGGATGGCCAGGGTCTTGACGCCCCTCATGAGGAGGAATGAATCGTTGGGCGAGAGGCCACAACCCGTCGCATTGATTGTGAAGTACATCTTGTCGCCGAGTTCCGAATCATTGCACGCAATCACGCCAGCCATGATGTCGTGATGGCCCGAGAGGTACTTGGTGCCGGACTCATAGACGATGTCTGCGCCGATGTCCAGGGGGTTCAAGAGCATGGGTGAAAGCATCGTGTTGTCCACCACCACCAGCGCCTTGCTGTTTGCCTCGTGTGTTGCCCTTGCAATCGAGGGGATATCGACAATCTTGATGAGCGGGTTTGTCGGGGTCTCAAGCAAGACCATGGCGGTCTTGTCCGAAATGACCTCTGTGACCGAATCGGCATTGGTAGTGTCGACATGGTGTACGACAACACCCTGATTGTTCTTGAGATATGTAAGGAGGCGGTGGGTGCCACCATACAAATCGTCGCCGGTGATGACCTCGTCGCCCGGCTTCAAGAGACGTGTGATGACATCCAGGGCGCCCATGCCGGAGCCAACAGCCAGGGCGCGGGTCGCGTTCATGATCTTGGCCAGGTGCCGCTCGAGGTGTGTCCGGGTGGGGTTTCCAGATCGGGTGTAGTCATACTCGTTGCCGCCGTTGGACGACGTCTGCTTGAAAGTTGCCGACTGATAGATGGGGATGCTCGAGGCACCATACTGATCCTTGGACTCGGTGTAGACCAACTCCGTGGCCAAGGCATACCGCTTCCTCCCAGAGAGCGGGCTCGACGGGGCAGGTGACGGTGGGAGAGCATGGCCATCAAGGTCTACTCTGGTGAACACTTTGTTGGCAGCCTGCGATGCAGGGCTAAGTCTGTTTGAAGTTGCCATTGAGAAGGACTAGCCAGTCGGTGAAGGTGAGGTGAGTCTGGAAGAGGGCGGCACGTGGCGGGGAAATTGAGGAGAACTTGGAATCGCCACGCGATGGGACAACAGGGCGAGCGCAGGTTGCCTGAAAATCTGATGAATAATTGTAGTAACCTGAAGGATCCGTTCGTTGATGAGTTTTGAGGAGCAATTGGCGCTTCGAGTTTAGGGTCGGCCTGCCAGAGTTTGTTCCGCCTTCCCTGGAGTCATTCGTCTTTCTTGGGGAAGGAGCCGTGCATTGACAGGGTCGACCCACTTCTTCCGTCCGACCCCGGAGCATAGATTAATAAAAAGGTACTTCGCGGGCAGCGGCGGATCACTGGCGCTCAAGGTACTGGCCTCTGACGAGGAAACCCACTGTGGGTATTCGAATGACGTGATTTGCTAGGGGCAAGATCGCTGCCGTGTTGCCGACTCGGCAGTCCCATTGACGACTAGAAACGAGAAGCGTCCCCTCGCTGAAGGAGAGATTCAAACGAGATGGTTAAGTCGGCTAAACAGTAAACTGGCGTGACACTGAAATGAATGGAAGACGTGGTCCATTTATCTAGGTATGTTCTATAACTGTTACTCGTTTGCGTGCCGGTAGGTATGCCGTGTCGTCCATCAAGTCTTACAGTCATGTCCACAGGTAACGTAGGCAAAAAAGGGACTGATGTTGCGGTGCACAGGAATTGGACGCTGGATTATGCCGAGGAAGTGATTTGGTCGCCTTCCTCTTCTTCCATTTCCTCATATTCGTCACTGGGCGCATCGGAGACGTTCACCTGGCGCGACTGTGTTTCGGCAACGACTCGCCCGCCCCTGCGGCCAAAGAAATCCTCGGTCCTGATACCCCTGACGTGGTCGGGATTCACATGCGACATGGCTCCGCCTGACGCCCGGTATTGGCGGATGTACTCTCTCATGGGCACCATGGCCGCGTCGCGGCATGCTTCCTTGATGTCGCTGCCAGACATGCCTGCTGTCACCCTCGCAATGTAGTCGAGGTCAAAGTTCTCGGGGTCGCGCTTTGTGTTGCCTAGTACCAGCTGCAATATGCGTCGCCGTTGTTCCATCCCAGGAAGCGGCACGGGAAACTTCTTGGGCATTCTCCTGAGGATCGCCTCGTCGATATCGTTGATCCTGTTGGTGGCCCCAAGCACAACAATCCTATTAGGAACGCCGGCGGCGTTTGTCGAGGTAAGACCGTCCCAAAGGGTCATGAATCTGCGTCTGTCAGGATCAAATCATGCCGTTGGGTGGGTAGGACAACTCACTCGGCCTTGACCATGCCGCTCGCCTCGTGCTCCCCGCTCCTCCGTGTGCCCAGGACAGCGTCAATCTCATCGATGAAAATGATGGCGGGCTGCAGCTTCTGTGCCAGAGAAAAGACGGCGCGGACCAGCTTATTGGAGTCGCCGTACCATTTTTCCGTCAAAGTCGAGATGTGTAGGTTGATGAAGGAGGCGCCGCTTTCGTGGGCCACGGCCTTGGCCAGCATCGTCTTCCCGCAGCCCGGGGGTCCGTACAGTAGGACGCCAGAGGGCGCCGCCAGCAGCGCCCCGCCGTGACTGTACAAATGCGGCATTGTTAATGGATAGATGATCGCCTCCTTGAGCTCTTCGATGATGTCCTCCAGGCCGCCAATGGCGTCGAAGCCGACCGGAATGTCTTCTGGCGCAACAACCTCGAGGGCTACCTGGTTTTCGTAGTCGTTGAGAACAAGGTCCTCCAACCTGGCTGTTTGTCGCGACCAGTCTGTCCCATCGTCGCCTTCGCCTACCGCTTCGGCCTGTTTTCGTCGTATCCTCTGGAGGTTCGCCTGGGCTTTTAACCTGGTTTGCTCGTTCTTCTCTCGGTCGGGGTCGAGTAGTTTGTCGAGGTATGGCCTGAGGAGCTCTTGATACACATAATACGCCGATATCGCCTGGAAGGTTCTGTTAGCAAACAAGTAACAACCTCCCTTCCCCTCCATCAAACTTGTACGCACCCCGGCAGCAGCGAGGGCAAGTCCGGAGACAAAGTCCCTTATTCGCTTTTGGTCGCTCATATTATGCTTTGATACAGTGCGACACTCCGCACCAAACAAAGTGCCGAGTTAGATGAGTCGGCACGTCGCAATGGAAGATCGGGCTCGAGACGATCGCGATGTTGAATGTTGAAAGGCTCCTTCGCCGCCTCCGCCGAGGCGACAGCACGTGAACGAATGCGGTGCGCCAAGAACATGTGTCCACGCCACAGTGGCTGAACGGGAGATAAGCAGGGCGCCTCCAGTCCGGAGCGCGAAGTGACTCTGTGCTTATCCGTACTTGACCTCTGTACGGAGTGGCCGTAAGTGATAGGGAGTAAGGTACGAACTCAGTGCTTGAGAGCAGCTTAGACGAAGAGCTTCCGCTCCAACCCCTGCTACATCACCCTCGTCCCCTCCAAGACTAATCCATAGACTACTTACCGTGTACAGTAGAGAATTAGCGTGCGCGGAGCAAGTATTCTTGTCCTCGTAAGGACTTAGTAGACGCGTCTACCGCGATATGAGAACGACCGTCCGATTGCCGATATATTGACTTATAAAAGTCAAATGTCGCAAACTAGAGAAACTTCGCCCTCGTTAAGGAGTCTTGTCAGGGTCTCGATGCTTCAGTGGAGTCCCGCCTCTGAAGACGAACCTGCTGGATCGAGTTCAGGTATAAAACGCAGCCATGCCGCTGCGGCTCTTGTAGTATTATTTATGATAACAAGCGTCTGCTACCTAGTTAGAGAAGTGGAAGTTTCTCAAATTGTTAAGTAACAGCGGGATAGGCACCCACTTCAGACGATCGAATTGGCACAAGACAGAAGTGCACCCGGACGCGCCGGATCATACCGTATGCTACGCAGCTGCGTAACTTGTGTTCTCTGCCGCTAACGCGTTCCTGCGCTCAGGTGCCGACGATGGCTAGGCAAAATGGTTGACAACCTCGAGCTAGCATGCTACTACGATCAGACGGGTCCTTGGTTCTGTCATACCGGACTTCTTGGTGCCGCAGGCTGAGTATTCCGGTGCTAGGTGACGGTGTGCGGTGCTCGAACTGCGCCCAGAACGGAACTATTTGTCCTGCCGTATGAAGCTATGACGCCTCTTGCAGCATTGTTTCGCCATGGCTAATTGACAGCCAGATTCCACAAGGAGCCCTGAAAGCAGTGGTTCGGTTCGTGGAGGCCAACGACAAGCTCGAGTACACCGGCAAGGACAGGATGTAAGTACCCCGTCAATGGAACGCCATCAGCCTTCATTAATATCCGTCACGGCAGGAGGACGGGCTCATCGAACAACGCATTTAGTTCGGCATAGCTGCAAAGCGTGCACTTCGAGCTGTCCGCCTCCCCCGCGAGCCCGCTCTGATGAGTTTGCTGCGGAATTGGCCGCCGTCCGGGACCTGAAGGCTATTCTTCGTTTGCGTTGCAAGGGTGAGGAAACTGAAACCAACGGGGCCCCTGCTCCGGCCGGCGCCGTGACGGTCTCCGGACTTGATGCGATGGAGCTCTTCATAAGATAAGATCAAGCAAATAATTCAGCAGCTGGAACTCCAGTGACAGAACGCTATTCTGCAGCGCCAGAATGCTAGGTGGCAGCAGCACATGTGCTCAATCTTTCGCCTGGTAAGGTGCCTGTTTCCTCGGTCATCTTAGTCAACGCCTCCTTTGGTAAAGGATTCACTGACATGTCACCAGCTTGGAGAGTGGGAGGCCCAGAAGCCAAAACCAGTGAAGGTATCCGACGATGAGGACGAAGATGAGGTTGATGATGATTCGGATGAGCACCATCCCTAGGGCCCCGTCACAGTCGTGTCAGGATATGAGTGCGGTTGCTTTTGCACGACAAAATCGGGCTTTGTTGAGGAAAGTCGAATCGAATCATCTTACACGTATAGGTATTGTCGCGTAATATAATACCGTACGGTACACATTTCATTGTTGACTTTGGGGCTCCTTGAGCGCTCGGGCAACCGCGCTTCAGTCGCCCCTCGCAGCTTAAGCTCCACAAGACCCTCGCATATCACAGACCCAGGACGCTATCCGTCGCAGTCGCGTCAGGCTCGCGATCGCGTGCCTCAACCTCGAAACAGTGCCTAGATTCTGCCGCAAACCGATGTCAAAGGCCAAGGTCCGTTCTCACTTGCTGCAGTTGGTGGATTCTGATTCGGAAGACGGAATTGGAGGAACCTCGCTCGGCGTGACTGTCGCGCAACATTCGAAGCCGACACGAGCAAACAGCACGATGCCCCCGAAGAAAGCCAGGGTTGGCCGCCAGGCTGCCAATCGCGTCACCAAGCCCGCGCCAAAGACGTCCACCTCGAAGGCCCGTTCCAGCGACCGAATCGCTGCGGCCGTGGACGAGGTGACCACGAGAAAGCAGTCGGCCAGCAAAACAACAGGCGCTTCCGCGAAGGATTCTGGGCGTGGAGGCGGGCGCAAACCTGTCGCAGCCGCTGTTGAGGAGGTGGAGGACACAGTCATGACAGAAGCCCCGAAAGCTGCCATCGAAACACCCCCAGCCGCCAAGCAAAAAGGCCATCGCGGCCGACCGAAAAAAGTGGTCGTCGAAGCAGAGACTCAGCCATCTGGAGCACGGCGAGGGAGGAAGGCTGTGGAAAAAAGACCCGAGCCCGACACGACCGTGGAAGAGATGGTTGAAATCCCAGAGACACAGCAGCCGGATGCGGCACAAAGCGATGTCGACGATAGCCACGACGACCTAGAAGACCTCCCAGTCTCGCAGTCCCCAGGACGCGCCAAAGTTGGTTGCGGCGGCGGTTCTGTCAGCGCGTCGAAGAGGCCTTTGCACACAAGCTCGCCAGATAAAGGCGATCCAACGCTGCGTCGCCGGCTTGGTGAGATGACCCAGAAATACGAAAGCCTGGAGCACAAATACCGCGATCTGAAGGAGATCGCCGTCAAAGAAGCCGAGCGGAACTTTGACAAGCTCAAGAAGCAGACGGAAGACAAGTCCAAGGGTAAGGCCTATGTCTCCCTTCCAGTCCTCAGAACAAACCCTCGACTAACCCAACTCCAGCCGCCGAAGAACTCATCGCGACCCTCAAATCCGAGCTAGCCGCGCAAAAAGAATTTTCCAAAGAGATCCAGCGCCTCAGAAAGGAGCTCGAAGCCAGCGAATCCAAAGCTGACAACCTCCAAACCAAGCTCACGAGCCTCACCACCTCCCTCAACGAGTACAAATCCGAAATCAAATCCCTCAACCTCAAACTGTCGGCCGCGCGCAGCGCCGAAGCAGCAGCTGCTGCCGCCGCCACCGCCAAGGTGCCAGGCAGCGCCATAAACGGCGGCTCGGGGGCGGCCGCGGCCCACCGACTCGCAGCAGCGACCGCCTCGGAAGCGACGCTCGCGGCGCAAAAGAAGGAGGACCTCTACGGCGACCTGACCGGCCTCATCGTGCGCAGCGTCAAGAGAGAGGGCGGCGAGGACGTGTTTGACTGCATCCAGACGGGCCGGAACGGGAGTAGGTTTCCCTTCAATCACCCACCCCACCAAACACCGCCCCCTCCCTCCCCGGCGCGGGGCCCCCTTCTTCGCCCCCTTCTTGTTTCCACCCCAGCGTTGTAACTGACTCACTGACCGTTTTCTTCCCACATCAGCCCTGCATTTTAAACTATCAGTAGACGTCAGCCCCGACGAGGGCGGCGGCGAGGCCCATTGCCACTACACCCCCCAGCTCGAGGCGAACCGGGACAGGGCGCTGATCGCCGTGCTGCCGGACTTTCTTGTCGACGAAATATCGTTCCCGCAGGCGCAGGCGGGCAGGTTTTATGCGCGGGTGCTCAAGGCGTTGAATGAACCGGCAGATGGGGGAGCTTCTGCTTGATCCGAGCAGCGTGTGGTTTTTTGACATCGAATTTGTTGGGTACTGCTGTAAGAACAGAGATACGGGACTGGAAGTGGGTATATAAGTTCCTTATTCTTGTCTGCACCGGTCGGGCCTTTCAGTATTCGGCTGCATATATTTGGATCATGCTCAGCGCACACCTGGGTTGGGGCTTACATCGCATGGGACTGCGTGTTGGAGTATCGTTCGGGTTTCAATCATTTGTTCACGGAGTTTCGGGTTCAGGGATCTCATGGTTTTCAACAGTGTACGCTTTGTTCAATCCCTCCCCAGGGACGCCCCGTCATACTACACACCGCACCACACCGTCTATCTACAGTTTATGAAGCAGTGTACAAGCCCCTGCCAGCGCCTCGCTGGGTGAACCCAACATTAATCACACCATCTCGCGCCATCCCATGCGCATGGTTGAGCAGTTATACCCCCTCGCCGAGCTGTATCTCTCACTGTCCCAGACCCGTCATTACGTGAGGCATCTATTCATCCATCCAGCTCATTGGCAGTCACAGCCGGTCGATTGGGTCAACCCATTCCAGCCCAAAACGCACCCATCCGTCAAGCCCAAACGAACGACGTGAGCAAATAACATATACATTACTGGCAGCCATCCATTTCCATCAGCCACCCGCCCCCAAGGCCCGAAATACAGAACCCCAAAACAAGCCCACCATTACTCGAGTTCGCAAACCGGCCCAGATGGAATGTGCCCGTCTATCCAAGCGCTGGAAAAAGCGGCTCCACGCTCCCTGAAAACCAGATTTGCAAACCTAGCCTGGCGCAAGAGGGTGGAAGAAGGGTATAAAGTGAAAAGTATAAAGATAGGCCCTCTTGAGGCATAGCTCAAGAAAACACGCCACGCTAAAAACCCCCCCCAAGGCAAATGCAGGATTGTGTGGAGCCGTTGGGACGTGGTTGAACAGAAAAACGAGGCGAAATGACAAAGCCGCCTGGACGCCACCTGTGCTGACAAGGTATATGAGACGGAGGAACCACGCTCCGCTCGGAGAGAAGAGAAAATAAAGAGGTGTAGACGGCCCGGACCTGAGTAGGTTCCCGTGACACCTTCGGCGCAGGTCGAGGGTGCCGAGCGGACGATGCCGTTCGGGAAAGAGACAGGCCCGGTATATATACAACGGCGTCGTCGAGTCAGGCCATGGTGAGACGGGTACAGATATGAGCTGTCTTGAGGCGACGGAAGAAGGTTGGCCAGGGCACAGTTGCTGACAACGTCCACCAGCTGTGTGCACGGTAACCCAGGCCCAAAGAAACAAAGCTCAGGGTTCTTTTCCTCTCTTGCGATCTTCAGAATCTCCTGCATAGAGGTGGGACAAACCCTCCAGAGACCACGAGTCTGACGTCGAATGCATGACTGCCAGCCAAAAGGCGAAGAGATTGGCTAGGTAATGCAGCGTGTACGCGTACGAGACGCCATACACGGCCGCATACACAGCGATGCAGAAGAGCAAGAGGTTGGTGACATGCCGCAGCCGGCTGCCCACCCGAGGTATCATCTTTCCAGTCGAGAGCGTCTCGACGAGCACGATGAACGGCATGACAGACAGGACGTTGTGGTGCGAGGTGAACGGCGTAAGCCAGTGAACCGCCAGGTTGC
Organism: Parathielavia appendiculata; assembly: GCF_033297405.1. NCBI lineage: Eukaryota > Fungi > Ascomycota > Sordariomycetes > Sordariales > Chaetomiaceae > Parathielavia > Parathielavia appendiculata. Next base: position 3,125,609 of record NW_026944222.1, read on the forward strand.
GGACCCAGACCACGAATGTCGGCAGGTTGATGGGAAGGATCCAGAGCATGAGGACGAGGATCGAGTGGGCGTAGTTGTAGAGATTCAAATTCATGGTCGAGCGCAGCTCCGACGCGATCTTCTGGGCCCGAACTGTCGTCCCCAGCTGCACCAAGCATGCTACGAGGTAGGCGAACTGATAGGGAACCACCGTCGAGACGAGCAACAGCAAAATGGCGGTCGTGATCATTCGTCGCCGCGGCGACGGGGAGAAAAAGGCGGCGGCGGCCGCTCTCCTCCTGTCCTCATTCCGAGTCCATGCAGGGCGGAACGTGAGCAGGGTCGCGAGGGCGCCCAAAAGATGCGTCAGGACGAGCGCGATGTAGTTGAGCACTGTGCAAACTCCGACGCAGACAATTCCAATTAGAGGGACCAGAAAGAGAAACAGGGGGTCCTGTGTCCCAATGAGGAGGTCATTTTGATGGAAGTCCATGAATGAAGCCGTGCTGTTTCTCCAGTGCCAAAGCGTCGTGTTGCCGGCCGTCGGATTCGCCGTGTAGAGAGTCAAGATCGTGAGTGAAGCCAGCATCAAAGGAATAGACCGCCGTAGGCTGAGATCCAAGCCTTCTGAAAAGGGAATGAACATCCCTGTGGCGTCGTAAACGCGGAACTGGTTCCTCAAGACCAAGGCCACCACGAACAGGGGGAACGCAGCAAAGACGGTGCGATAGCGCATGTAGAGCTTACCGAGGCTGCCCATAACGTCGACTGTAAGCTCAACATCGATGCTGAAGTTGCAGGTTGGGTCTGCCCAGAATTGGAAGCGCAGTCCGTCTTCGTCCGACTTCCGTGTTAGTGGCGGGGGGACGTATGGGGCAACGCCGTGAAGGCTGATCGTGGCCTCTCGCGCGTTGACGAAGTACTTCGACTCGTAGGGCTCAACCAAGTATTGCCGGACCAAAGGGGAGAAGAGCTCCTGCTTGCCATCGCAGGCCTGGTTGCTGATTCGAAGATCGTAGGCCAGCAAGCTCGACTGCAAAGAGGGAATCTTGATTTCGGAGACCATCGGTCGCTCAGCGGGGAGGCGGAATTCCATACCAAATGGTAAGAGACGCCGGAGGCTGATGTGCCGCGTCCGGTGCGACTGAGAATAGTCGCTGAATTCGGCAACCACAAAGCCTTGCACGGGAGTCGTCGTTTTTTCCACCACTGCCACAAACTGGTGCTCAGCAATATCGTCCACGCCGTACTCTAAATAGGAAAACGGCGTGATTTCTCTTTCCCCGTCAGTATAGAAAGGGAAGCGCGTCGAGGGAGTCGATGCGGGGAGTGAAACGACATCCGACGCCACAGTCCTGCAAGCTAAACGCGTGGACCCGGTGTTCCCCTTGGAAAGGTCCATCTGGCTGGGAAACCCTGCCCAAGATTGGCTTGGTTGGGATGGAATCACGCTGCAGAACATGACCTCCAGCTTTCCGTTCTCCCCTGGCCTGTCAAGCTTCGTATCCGTCAACAGAGTAAACCGCTTCATGCCAGGTGACTCTGAAGGCGGAATAGGCATAAGATGGGCGCGGACCCTGCCTGCTGCGCCTAAAGTGCGAAGAACCAAGCGCTCCCCCTCGGCGATGATCGAGTCCGAGTTGTCGTCGATGGTGAGCAGAGTGGTCGGGTCGGAGCGTGGCGCCGTCTTCTCTGCGACAGCCTCCATGCCTGTTAGGAACCATTTCTTGAACACCCTCATCCTTTCAGCCCGGGGCTTTGTCTGCGCAGCCCGGTGAACGTCCACCACATCGTAAATCGCATGCGCAATGACCTTCCGGAACTGGTCACACCAGAGGATTGCCTGGTGGTCCATGCTCGTCCACACACTCGGAATCGTCGACGTAAATACGGTGAATCCATGGGTGTCGGGTACAAACGACTCAACGCTGGCATAGTCGGACGGAACAACAGTATCCAGGCCACCACCGGCAATCGAAACCAGGGTAACATGCCATAAGGGGTTGTCGTTGGCCCACTGTTGAGAGTAAGCTCGTCTCCAGTAGTCGTTAATTTCTTTGTACGTCTGGACAATCTGCCCGTCAAAAGACACTGGAGGCCGGGCGTGCGGAGCCGACATGGTGATGATGGTATTGATCGAGTTCGTTTGATAGTTTGGCATAACCAGCATCGTTCGGGCGACGATGCCTCCCATGGAGTGTCCCAAGACGATAACTGAGGTTGGGTCTGGCAGATCAGGATCCCGGTCGGAGATTCGCGGGTCGAGGTAGAGCGACAAGATGTATCGTATCGCTTCGTTGAGGTACTCGGCCTGGTCGAGGAGCGTTTGGCCGTGGAACGCCGTGATATCCTCGTTGAAATCGACCGTGAAGAAGTCGAGATTCCGGACACCGGCCTTGATGGCAGCTTCGTCGTGCTGTAGGACATCGTGGAAATAATTCGCGGCTTCCGCGGCAATGGGGCGAACCTGTTTGTAGCTCCCAGCATTGCCGGGGATAAACAAGACGGGAACTCCCCGGACCTGGTAGGAAACAGTCAGCCAAGCAGGAACACTGGCACTTTTAACTTCGACGTGGTTCAAACCTTTGTATCATGGTCAGTCCCTTGCTCGCGGTACAGATACAGGGAGTATTTGCTCGCGAGGCGCGTGTGCTCGGTATCGAACTCGTTGAGCTTGGCATACGACGGCCGCATGTAAGACATGCGGCAGCCCTTCGGATCAAGTTGCCGTGTCGCCGAAGAATGGACGACAGTGAACAGGAACCCGATGCCGACAATGGATGCGAGGAGCGTGAGAAGGCTGATTGCCCATGGGTTTCTCGATGGCGGGCGCCGCCCGTTCGGCCGCTCTGGCATCGTTTCCATTCCTTTCGAGTCCAAACTCCCGTTAGAGGTCAAGATCAAGGCCAGCGGAGAGGGCGGCGGTGTAGGATCGAGAGGTAGTGGCTTCTCTGCTGCCCCATTGCCATTACGGGATTCTAGTGGCCGCCAATTGATGCTGCTGGGACGTCGGTTTGTTGAGAGCGAAGATCTGCGGCGGTCGGCACTGCGACGACGGTCGAGCTTGTTCACAGGTTGAGCGGATGATCTCGACCCGTTCGCGCCGAGGCGGGAGACATTGACATGAGGGGTCTCGACAGGAGAAGCATCGTCGTCGTCTGACGATCCAGCCGACTGCCTCCTCATCCCAGCAGCAGCGGTGGTGGGGGAGGTTTCCTGCCTGGAAGTGGCACAAGGCGCTCGTGAATTTGGTGTCGCGGTGGGCCAACAGGCGAGGGAATAGCGAGCGATGCGGCGGTGAAACGCTTGTTCATGGGCTGTTTCAGCGATTGTGGGGTTGGTGGCTCAAAGCTCCCAACGTTGGGTGTTCACCGACTGCTCCGACACGAGGCTGAGCATTCCTCGACCTTTTCGAGCGCAAGCCGAGAGGAAAACAAGGGCGATAACATCGGAATGTGAACCCGACTCAGGTCTTGGAGCACGCGATGTGGGCTTTCGAAGGAATCCACCGAAACAAGGTTCGTTGGCTGCATGCGCTGCAGCTTACTATTGGCCACGGAGGCATGAGCCGGAGTCGAAACAAGCTAACCAGAGGAAACGGGCCGAAATGATTCGTCGGAGAAAGGCTTGGTGTCTGAGAAGTGGCTACCAAGTCCGAATACCGACTCGTCTCGCTTACATCGTGAACGAACCGGTTGCAGAGCCGAACACGTGACTAGGAGCGGGGAATCCCGTGACAAGGGAGGTTGTTGCTCCCTGTCTCCAAGCCTCTTGAATCTAGGTAACCGCTGGTTATATAGCTAGTTCAGTAGATCGGCTAGCCCTGTTATCCATCTGTGTCACGGGTGGGCGCAACTGACTACTGCGTAACACCGTCAAAAGAGAGACCGTGGTTCAAACTGTCTAGTCAAACCAGGAGTTGCGCACATGAATCCCAGACTGTCACTACTTGTGACAATCTGCTCGTCAGGCAGTAGGTCGTTCCACTCTCCGCAGCCTCTGCTACCCTCCTAGCCATTATAGCCTCCAGAACCATCCCTAAGGTTGGTAGGAGGTCTATGAGCCTATAGCTTTTGGCAGTTCTATACGTAGCCAGGAATCTTCCTAGCTTCATTAGACCTACTATTTTGGCTCTCTTGAATCTTGAAGGATACCACTATAGTTCTAGGCACCTAATGACCGCCGTTATTATTGTTGTTCTGCTAATCTAGGAGCAGAATTTCAGGTACCTCGAGATTTCTCGTAAAAGCCGAATTGACGTTAGAAGCTATCATCTAGGCTCCTTTCTAGCTGTTCTGGTCGTAGTCTAATGTCTCGTCTAAGAATTGGACCTATGGCTATAGCGTATCCTTCTCGTCAAGCAATTCATCATAATAAAGACTATAGCAGACTGCTGTCACAGCGGGATAGGGGGACAATCCAATGACAATTGTATTTGGGCTAAGCTACAGTCTGGGCTTTATTCCGTCAGGTACGGGCAGGCTTGATTGTCAAGACGTAGCTCAAGGAGCTACGGCAGAACTCGCGGCAGCGAGGGGCCTTGACAATGAGTCTAATGCATACGTCTGTGGTCACGCCTACACATAGGCCTCTGCTCCAGTACTTAAGGTCTTGTTGCACGCTCATTCTGTTATTCTAGCTCTTGCTCTCTTTATAGCAATGTACGAGCTGACTAGACCTTGGGTAGTTCCCAGCACAGCTCCCTACTAATCCTGGTGTCACGGGTCGGCGCAACTGACCACTTGTGACGAATCTCAAAGCCCCTACTTCTGAAAGGGACTCCTGAAGGTTATAGCTTTGACAACGGGGTGAGGTTCGGTGAAGCCAAAGGGTTCACAACAAGCAATGTCCAAAGGTACTGACAATCTTGCACTTAAGTTGCTTACTGGAGAACTCCCAGAGTCCTCCAGAACGAGTGACTATATACTTGGTAGAGCCTTCATGATCGCCCATGATCGCAGCCTATGTAAGGTGACACACACAAGCTCACCAAGGAAGATGCACCGAATCCTCAACAAGCAGCAGGCAAGACGACTGTATTGTGCGTGCACCACTAACCAACTGACTGATCCTTGAGAGAGGGAAGTTCCAAGTTCCAATCTGAGTCTCCTGCTCTCCAGATATCCTCTCTCTGCTGCGAGTCATGTCGCTGCGCCATGAAATCCACAGTGTCTCGCCCGCCAATTGCCCAAGTGTAGGGCTCATGGTGGGGGCCCTGACAGCCTACCAAGAGCTATCCTTGATCGCCTTGGGTAGCCAGCTACCCAAGTCTACCCTTGATCGCCCGGCCCCCACGGCTACCGTGTGGGCCTCGTGCGGTTCCTGCAGTTCTGCCTTGTGCCCCACTGGGCCTGTACATATGGTTGGTTCGTGACACCACTGCGTAACACTCTCAAAAGAGGGACCGTGGTTCGAACTGTCAAGTCGAACCAGGAGTTGCGCACATGAACCTCACACTGTCACGACCCGTGACACCTGGCTCATACTGGGATATCAGGGACTATGGCAGAGACTCTCTGAGGCCCGGAGAGGGAGAGAGTACCTAAGCAAATAGTTGCATAGCAAATGCAACGATCATTGCATTGGCAGATCTTTTAGTCTTGTTGGTACAGGAGGTTACTGTACAGCCTCTGACATGGGACCATAGGCCTTAAGGACTTCTTATTTTGGGCTAGGGTCTCTCAAATACCTACTTCCTACTGCGAATGCGGCTAGGGCAGGGAAACAGAAGAATACTTAGCTGTGGGGTGCTGCCAGCCATCAAAGCTAACGACCTGGCCGGCTACAGAGATACATTCGCAGAGGGATCTATATAGAGCTCCCAACCGGTGGAGAAATAAAGAGAGAAGGCTTGCAAGAGGGGTGATTAGGTGTAACGGGCTGAGCCCGTCAAGGCCTCGGCAAACTCTCGGCCAAGACTCGAGATTCGGTGGACTTCTATCTTGTTCGAGATCGGCGCACAGGCCAAGGATGTGGAGGTATAAGACGGCAGATATCTTGCATAGTCTTTCACTCTTTTTCTTCTTCTCTCTCCATTCGAGACAAACTCGTAGAGTCCTCACCAGCTAGTTGCAGTATTCTCCTGGGACCGTTACATTAGGTAGTTACTATGCTTTAGGCAGCCCCTGAATATAGGCTAGCTGTCACGGGATTCCCCGTTCCTGTTGTCATGGTTATGTCATATGCTTGCGGTTATGCATACGTCATGGGGTCTGATCATACGTCTAGGGTCATGCTAACGCATAGGCCTCTGCTCCAGTACTTAAGGTCTGGTTGCACGCCCATTCCTGTCATTTAGCTCTTGCTCTCGTTGTAGCAATATCGATCTTGTATGTGCGAGCTGACCAGACCTTGGGTGGTGCCCGTCACACTAGCTATATAGCTAGAACTGGCTAGTTCGATATCCTAGTTAGCTATCTACCCCTTTCTTCTCGCTATAGTGAGTCGATTCAGGACTTTAGACAGGTATAGGGCAGATAGAGGTTTTTAGTCCAGCCTTATAGGCATGATTTTACTTTATAATCAGTAGTAGAGAGTCTAGTAAGCCCTAGGGCATAGCGGTATGGAAATAATAATAATAATAATAATACTTCCACTTATATAGCAGTTCTAGGAGTCTTATAGCTGCAAATTCACACTTTAATAAGATGATAGTGCTGCCTATATTGCTTTAATCAATATGGCATTTCATTATAGCACTTAGACTTAAGCTATTAGACTAGCTTATATAAAGCTCGAACCTTAACTCAATAGAGAACCTCTAGCAATAGCTGAAGAACTACGTCGGGGACCACTATCTAGACCTTCAACGACTTAGTCTTACGGCTTTCCGCTTGGCTATTCAGGAGGTGTCACGGGATTCCCCGTTCCTGTTCTCATGGTTATGTCATATGCTTGCGGTCATGCATATGTCATGGGGTCTGATCATACGTCTATGGTCATGCTTACGCATAGGCCTCTGCTCCAGTACTTAAGGTCTGCTCTTGATCTCGTTGTAGCAATATCGATCTTGTATGTGCGAGCTGACCAGACCTTGGGTGGTGCCCGTCACAGGAGGTTTAAGATGTTCTTCTAGAGAACCTTTTACTACAGCTAATACACTCAATGCTAAATAGTGTACAGAAAGTGGTTGCAGCTGAAGGTAAAAATTAAAGTACTAAATTTAGTATTATTGTTATCTGAAACTTAACGTAGTTATCCATACTTGCTGCTTATTTCGATTAGTGGGTGGACTTGTATCGCGCTAACGTTTGAAATCCCGGTGGTGTAGCGATTTTGCGAGTGCGCGGACCGCAGCGATAGCGGAGGTGTTGGAAAGCCAACAGCCACGGATTGACCGCACCGGAGTAACTGGGTTCCAAAAAGATGGGCAACCACTCAATTGACGATGATGTTCCTGTCTGCGTTCTTCCAAAAGGTACCTGCCTGTTCCTGATACTGAGAATTCTGGTGCCAAGCCATTAGTCACCGCTGAACTGCCCTCCCTGACCACCTGCCAAATCCAACAGGAAGAATGTGAAGTTTTCCGGAACCCGCACAAGGACGGGAGCTACGGAACTGTATTGTGGTATACATTCAACCTATCCGTATACACAGCCTCAGCCAGCAGATCCCGCTTTAGCTGCTGAAGATAGGACGCTGAACACTTGGAGAATGCAGCCTCCAAGTCGATCTGCTAAACTAAGTCAAGAGGCAACAGGTGGCGTGAGAAAAGGGGAGAGAGTAGAGGGCTTGTACGAGTTGATGGTTGAACGCCCTTTAGGCTTCGTGCCTCCGGGCGAAATAAATTCCATCCATACAAGTCTCTTGACAATGTCCGTATCTTCGTTGGCATTTCCAAGCGAGCAGTTTGCAGTGGACGTCATGTTTTCCGGTAGGTCGTCAAGCCTAGCTAGATCAGATACGGTAAGCCAACCTAATTGCAACGGCGAAGTTTGGGGACGGCTTCAGGAATTTGAGCATGAACTTGCAGTGTCAGACTTTGTACTCCCTACGTTTGGACGGCGTCCAACTTGCAACACTACATCTCAGCTCTACTTTCACCACTGAACACATCGCCGACAGGTCGACATGTTGGAAAGATAATAACTGGTTTCTCGCCTATGATTTGTCTGAGATCTCCCGCTTCTCGAATCACGGCGCAGTGAAATTCAAGTTAGCACCATGTGTGCGGCCGAAAACAAACTAGCGGTAGGTTCACCCGTTGAGGTCGAGTAGGACTCCCCAGCGGGCTCTGGGCACCTTGACGTGTGAGCGACGCGAACACAGACCGATCATGATACCCAGGACGACCAATCTTCATCCAACGGCGGCTGTTCTAGCGAAGTCTCAGCGACCACGAACGTCACATCATCGCTCAGTACAAAAACGGCGCCCATACCATGCTTATAAGCGGAATCTCCCAGTGATAAGACGGGCATGAGCGGCTGGACACGACGCTTCATGTCTTCACGCTGAAACTCAAAAGAGCCCGCACCCTGGCGAGCGCTGATCCAGGACTGTGCGGCCCTGCTGCGCAACTGCCACGGGCACATGAAGCCGGGCGGCCGCATCGAGGTTGTTGAGAGACACGCCAGCTTCTACCACGATGACGGGTTTCTCCTACCAACAGCTCTCGGAGCCGCTCCGGCTCGACACACCTCTCCTAAATCTGCCGCCGATGCCGACCGAAGCCGGGCTCGAAAACGCCAAGTTTGAGCAACGGTTGTGCCTTTCGGCCGGTGGCTTAAGAATCCCACGCTAAGGAGGTTGGGTGGTAGTCCAGGGTGCAGTGCCTCGAGGCGCGCTCGTGGCATGTCGCTTGCCTTGTTCACACTGGCGGGTGGAAGAGTGTGGAGGTGCAGGTGCTGCTGGTCAAGGTGCGGAGCGAGTTGATGAAAGACCTCAACATTCCATTCGGACACTTATAACGTGAGTCGCTCCTTGGAAAATACATGATGAATGGGTGCTGACGCTGTTCTAGTTCAGTTGTTAGGGGCAAGAAGCCTGAATGGAGCCGGAGCCTGTTTAGAACCGGAAGGTCGCAGGCCGATGGTTGATGTGCTTGAATATGCACGTCAATCTGCAACCCGGCCCGGATACATGCCGATCCTACGACTCACTGGAAAGGCGGCCTCTGGCCGCAGCATAAATTAGGAAGCCGAGACGATGGTAGTACCGTGAGGTTTCAACCCCCGAATATGTCGATATTGGCATGGAATCCTTCTCACCTTATAAAGAGATGCCTGGCGGCTGGCCACTACAAGTCTCCCAAGAGATTAGTCCGAATCCCGAATTGAGAGAATCTCTATAAGGTCGACACGGGAAACGTCAAAACATCACGCAATAACTGGAGGTTATTGATCAGCGTTCTAAATATCACTGTCAGTTCTCTCCCAAACCGACAGCTCCACGTAGGATTGTCTCCACGAACAGTCCTGCCAACATCACGAACCAACATGCGTCTTCCCTCCTTCATCCCTGTTGCTGTTTTGTTCGTGGATGCGCTGGGGCACGGGGGCATTTACAACTACAGTATTGGCGGTGTCTCATACGCTGGGTTAGCATCCCAAGACTCCCGTGTGTTGCTAGGTCTGAGTCGATAACATTGGTTTGCAGCTCGTACCCATGGCTCCTCGAGGACCAGCAGCCGAAGGGCATCCAGCGCCGCTGGTGGCCAGACCCGATCCAGTCCGTGAACCACCCTTACCTTGCCTGCAACCGCGGAAACCCTCTGGCCAAGAGCCACCCAACGCAGCACGCACCCATCCAGGCCGGCACCAACATCACGGCTTACTACATTCCTCCTGTTTGCCCCGCCGGTTTCTATCAACCGACCGAGAACCTCTACCCAGACGAGTTCCAGGACCCGGAACGACCCATGCGATGCATGGGACCCGAGTACTCGTGGGTGCACGCCACGGGACCCATGCTCGTCTACATGGCCAACTGCAACGGGCCGTGCGACCAGTTCGAGCCCGAGGGGAAGAAGGTCTGGTTCAAGATCTACGAGTCGGGGCTCAAGAACGGCGGCGAGTACGACCAGTGGGGGGACAGGATCGACGTCGGCGATTCGACTGGGTGGGATCAGATTCGCGTTGCGAACAAGGGGTGGAACATCACGATTCCAAAGAACCTCCGGCCTGGGAACTACCTCATCCGGCACGAGATCATCATGATCGAGCTGATGCCGCCTCAGTTCTACCCCGAGTGTGCTCAACTCACCGTGACCGGCGACGGGGACATGGTTGCCGGCGAGGAGTACCTGGTGTCGTTTCCCGGTGCTTACTCTATGGATGGTAAGTACCTTCCATTACTTCACTTTCAAATTGAGAAAGGATGTGTCAGCTCAGTAGCTTACCACCTCTGCAGAGCCGGGCTTGGCCATCAGTGGAGATTTGTACTCGGCGAGGGGCCATTCCACCTATGTAAGTTTGACCGGCATTTTGAAGTGACTGGACTTCACCTAGGTACTGAGAATCGCAGAATTACACCATCCCGGGACCGCCGCTCTGGACAGGCGGGAACTAAGATCGCATTGGTATCGCAGTAAGACTGGGCCCGGCGAGGCTGTGAGCTCGGGCGAATTTATACGCCGGAGGTTGTGTCCTAAGATACTCGTCGCTTGGGGACTGGTCGGATCAGCATTTTTTTGGCACTTCGACCAGTTACCTTACTGTACTACCGTTGAAGACGGAACGGGCACGGTCTGGTTGGTCCGACAACCAGCCCGGCACCATGCAGCTGCGCCGCTCTCCTGAAGATTTTCCCACCTTTTCCGCGAGGTAGAAACGGCATATCGACTGTTCACTCTCATCATTCATGGCTAAGCGCCTAGCTTGCAACGCATGGGGTGCCGTGAGCCAACCCTTGGTTCTTCAGGGCCCACTGTCACGATCTCTACCACGGGAAGCCTAGCAGGATTGGCGGCTGGCCTCTGAACCACAGAAAAATCCACGGTTTTGCTCCTTTTCTCACACCGTCATCCAACATCACTGAGACCACCTTCGCGTCTACACAAGCCTAACAGGAAGTCATACGGCCTGCTAAACGCTCGCATCACGGTCGAAGGTGAATGACTATCGGACGACATGGCCTCACAGAACGATTGTGAACCGGGGGTTTTCCGGCCCCTAGCCGATCCGTATCGTCATATCCGTCTTTTGAGTGGCCGTCCCGTCACGACCTTCCATGACCTCTTGCCAGTGCTTTGGTTCACGCTTCGCCTGGTTGTTGCCCCGGGGTCGGTGAGGGTTGTGAGGTTCTGACCAGCAATCGAGCATTGCTGAGTTGTAGCCAATATAGCGCAGTGTTTTTCCTCCGTTGCTGTCCATCCGTTGCTGTCCTTAATGAGACCGTCAAGTGTCTCGTAGTTGAAATGAATATCAGCGCCACTGAGGATTGTTAAGCCCGTCGAGCTGTAGGCCTGGGAGGAGCTTGAAAGTAGAGACAGGGTGATATTAAAGGGCCAAGTGAGTAGGCTCGTCAATGTCGCTATGGGCGCAGCGAAGCACGAGAAAATCGCCCCTAACTCTCATGTGGCGTAACTTCGAGATGGTATCGACTGGCAGAGCTGAAAGCTTGCCAAACAATACTTCGATGTTCTCGAAGCAAATAAGACGTGGCGTAGCCATATGTCGCCAATCTCGAGCTGCGCTCGACGACACGTGCGGAGCAGAGCGAGGCCGTTCGGCGTGGGCTAGATCTTACCTTAGTACCGGTACGGCTGGTCAGCCTTTGTCAGAAAGTGAATCTTGTGGAACAAAAGAGCTGGTTCCAACTATGGTTTCGTATTTCCTACGGTAATCTCCGGAAGAGAAAGCTTTTCACTCGGTGTATCGACTTTGGCGCTCTGTTCCGGGTTCTTGCCGTCACCCTCCTTAAGCTTCTTCTTTCCCTTCGCGTTTTTCTTCGCCGTTATGTGGTATGGGAGTCGACCTTGTGATGAGTATCGGTACTTCCGTATGCGATGTGTATGGATGAATGGATGTATGGAATTTATTTCGCCCGGAGGCACGAAGCTTAGAGGGCCTTGGCACGCTAACTACATCCGATTCGTTGACGTTCGGTCATCAACTCGTACAAGCCCTCTACTCTCTCCCCTTTTCTGCGATGTGTATGGCTGGGCGAGGATAGCTGCAATGAAACCTTTGACGTTATGCTCATGTAGCAGTTGTGCAATGCCAAGGCGGGGCTACTTGTGACAAGTGTGTGGTTGTTAGGGTTAGGGTACATTGACTGCCTAGACTCGAAGCGCGTCGCGTGCCCTATGAATTAATGGATGTCGTCCACTTGCCCATGCGACTAGGTAGATCCACACCTCTTCCGCTGCGACTCCAGACGGCGAACGGGAACTCCAGATCAAACTCCAATGACATGACCGCGACGGAGAAAGATACGCCGTGGATGCCTTAGACTCAAACGGCGATGCCGGGAATGCCGAATAATGGCTTCGAGTGCCACAATCAAGGCCATCGAATCCAGCACGGTGCGTTTGTCATGAAGGTGTAAGCCGGTACCACGAATCCGTCTTACTGACATTGTTTCAAGGTTCATCAAATCCAGTCCGGTCAAGTCATTGTCGACCTCTGCTCTGTGGCAAAAGAGCTGGTTGAAAACAGCGTCGATGCCGGAGCAACAGCCATTGGTAGGGACCAAACTCGCGCATCCTCCATATCGATCGAGAACACTAACCTCAATGCGCGCGAAGAGGTGCGCTTCAAGAACCAGGGCCTGGACTGCATCGAGGTGCAAGACAACGGCTCTGGCATTGCACCCCACAATCACGAATCCATCGCCCTGAAGCACTACACATCCAAGCTTTCCAGCTATGATGACCTGTCTGAGCTGCAGACCTTCGGCTTCAGAGGCGAGGCCCTCTCCTCGCTCTGCGCCCTATCCCGCTTCTCGATCGTGACGTGTACTCAGCAGGAAGCACCGCGCGCAACTCGACTCGAGTTCGAGACTTCTGGGAAGCTGAAGAGCACCAGCGTCGTCTCGGGCCAAAGGGGCACCGCTGTCATTGTCGAAAATCTCTTTCACAACCTGCCGGTCCGCCGTCGAGAGCTGGAACGGAACATCAAGCGAGAGTGGGGCAAGGTCATCAACCTCCTCAACCAGTATGCCTGCGTGCAGACTGGCGTCAAATTCACCGTCTCGCAGCAACCAACCAAGGGCAAGCGCATGATCTTGTTTTCTACAAAAGGCAACGCAACCACCCGCGAGAACATCATCAACGTGTTTGGCGTAAAAACCATGAACGCTTTGATCACGATGCACCTCAAGCTGGAACTCGTACCGACAACTGCTGGGCCCCTCAACAAAGGCAAGGCCCCGGCAGACGGCAGCACTACCGAGGTCCGTGTCGTTGGGCATGTGTCTCGACCTGTTCATGGCGAGGGCCGGCAAACGCCAGATAGGCAGATGTTCTACGTCAACGGCCGGCCCTGCGGCTTGCCACAGTTTGCCAAGGTCTTCAACGAGGTCTATCGATCATACAACGCCTCCCAGTCGCCGTTTATCTTTGCAGATATTCGGTTGGATACCCATCTTTACGACGTCAACGTCAGCCCAGACAAGCGCACCATTTTGCTGCATGACCAAGGGCAGATGCTCGATAACCTGAGAGAATCGCTGATTGAGCTCTTTGAGACTCAAGACGTCACAATGCCTATTTGCCAAGCTGCAACTCTCAAACGAACTCCTTTCAAACCGCCGGCAGGTGGTCGAATGGGCACGCCCACCTCAGCCCAGCCCAGCAGCCGGGCTGCTACTGCGAATCCTGCAAGGCAGCCCGAAGCAGGCTCTCCAACCAAGCACGGGGGACCGGCCGACGCGGAAGACAACTCCAGCAATGCCCAAAGCGACGACGAGAATGGAAGTGAGCCCATGGAGGACAATTCGCCGCGGAGCACGACCCAAGCTCCCACCAAGCCAACCGATTCCGTAAAGGGTGTGACGCTATTATCTCGCTGGCTCGCAAAGACCCCCGGCAGCCCCAATCATTCTGCCACAAATGTAGCGGCTCAGCAACAAGCAGAGGGTGCTGCACAGGCAACGTCGCCATCAAGCTCGAAGGCGGAAACGGAGAGTCAGAAGGGTACTGGGGTTCAAGAACAGGCGTCGCCGCGAGAGGATGCCGCACACGAGTTGGACAACCAAGGTCGTTCAGCTGAGCGGTCATATGCCGGTTTCAAGAAACCCGAGGAGAGGGCGTCAACAGGCTCCGAAGATGCCGAGGTTGAAGCGCGTAGTGATGAGCCGGGATCGCGAGTCCCGGCGATCGCCCCTCCATCTCAGCCACCAGCATCACGGGCCGTCGCCCTGGGTACTGCTCGGCCGCTCAAGCGTCCAACTCAGGAGGTGGCGACCATCACGATTGGCGATGACACAGTGACAAGCCTGATTGGGAATCCTGCTAAACGAGTCAGGGTTGACGAAGGCTCGAAACCAGCCAGAGCGACCCCGCCTGGGAGTGGAGGGAAGCGGGCCCCGTTACCATCGTTTGGCGGGCGCCTTTCTCAGTTGTTCTCTGCTTCGGGGCCGCCTGCTGAAGGTTCCCTGGACAAGATCGGGGTCGTGCCGGAGGATGCCGAGGAGGATGTTGAGGAGGAACACGAGGACGGTTCTCTATCAATGTCCCAAGGTCGGAGTGGGCGACTCGGACATGAGGAAGATGAACCAAACGAAGAAGTTGGAGACCAGCCTCCAGAGCCAGCGCAACCTGACTCGAATTCAGCCTACGATGCTGAGAGCCCCCGGCAATCCATTGAGCACTCGCTATCCTTCCACGATGATCATCCGGCGGTGGATGATGAGTACGTCGACGAGGACGAGAAAAGAGCTCGAGAAGACAGGAAGGTGCAGGAGTTACTCGACGCTGCCGAGGCTGCCGCCGAGCCAGCAGAAGAAAGCGAGAAGCGTTCGCAGTTGTTTGTCAAGGGGCGGCCGAAACGCAAAGATATGACTCTCAACCTGGTCCAGCAAGTCAAGACCAGCCGAGACGATATCCAACAGCGCATCGCAGCACTAACACGTCATCTGCCACAATCCCAATCCAAACCCCCTAAATCCGCCAGTCAAGAGGACCTCGAGGCAGACGACGCTGAAGAAAAACTTTCCCTCAAGATCAGCAAATCCGACTTCGCCAAGATGCGAATCGTTGGGCAGTTCAACCTGGGCTTCATCCTCGCGGTGCGCGAAGCCGCGCCCTCAACCGCCGACGCGGCAGAAGACGACGAGCTCTTCATCATCGACCAGCACGCGTCTGACGAGAAATACAACTTTGAGCGCCTCCAAGCGACCACCACCGTCCAGTCCCAACGCCTCGTCCAGCCTAAAACCCTCGACCTAACCGCCCTCGAAGAAGAGATCATCCTCGAGCACCTGCCGGTGCTCGAACGCAACGGCTTTCTCGTGCAGGTCGACACGTCGGGCGCCAAGCCCGTCGGCTCACGCGTGCAGCTGCTGAGCCTGCCGCTCAGCCGCGAGACGACCTTCTCGCTGGCCGACCTGGACGAGCTCGTCTTTTTGCTGGCGGACAACCCGACCTCGGCCCCCAGCACGGTGCCGCGGCCGAGCAAGGTGCGCAAGATGTTTGCCATGCGCGCGTGCCGGAGCAGCATCATGATCGGCCGGGCGCTGTCGGCGAGGCAAATGGAGAGGGTGGTGCGGCATATGGGGGAGATGGAGAAGCCGTGGAACTGTCCGCATGGGAGGCCGACGATGAGACATCTCTGTGGGCTGGGGGCGTGGGATGGCAAGGGGTGGATGGAGGAGGTAGGGGCTGGGACGACGGATTGGGCTGGGTGGGCGAGGGAGCGGAGGGAGGAGTAGGGCATGATTAGAAATATCCTGGGTGCTTGAAGCTTGTGCTTCAATTGCTACCTGTAATGTGAATCTTGGAGTGAGTTAAAGTCAACACGCCTTCAAATAACTGACTGACGGATATCTGCGCTAGCTCATGATCTTACATTCCCTCATCTATCTGCCTTCCATGCCTTACTCAGAAACCGGATCCCTATTTACTCCAACTCCGCACAACATAAACCCAAGATCCATCATGAATTCCAAACTCCCCACCCCCTTTTTCAGTCACCTATTTCTCCTCCATTCTCCGAACCCCCCTCATTGTGCCCCTCCCTCCCCCATTCAAACCCATCTCCTCACCTCCATCTCGCCCCGGCCCTCCCCTCCTCAGCCGCCCGCCCACTCACAATCCTCCTGCCCATCATCCCACCACCACTACCAGCAGCAGTTCCAAGATCAAACCCAAAATCGTTCCCACTCGACACCACCCTCCCATTCTCATTCCGGTCCCTCTCACCACCACCAACCATGACGGGCGGCGTCCCCGCCCGGAGCTGGCCATATGGCTTGGAATAGGCGGCGCTCAGAAGGAAATCGGCGTCGGGCTGGATTGAGCTGGTTCTGTTCCGCTGGGCCTGGGCCTGGTCGGCGATGTCCTGGCTTCCGGAGACGCGGCGGTCGTTGAGGGAGATGTCGGAGAGGATCATGGATTTGCGGAGGCGGGAGAAGGGGGTGCGGGGGCGGCGCGGGGTGGAGGACGAGGAGGATTTTGTGTTATTGGGGCTACCAGGTGTGGGAAGAGGAGGGGTGGTTGTCGTTGTTGTTGTTGGGTGGGAGCGGAGCGGGTTGGGGTGATTGTTGTTGTCCTTGTTTGCGTTGCCCCGCGAAGGGGTGTAGTAGGTGTCATTCTCGGAGTCGTCCTCCGAGTCCGAGGCCGACAGGGAGGCGTAGATGCCGCGGTGGGGGGTGGAGGCGCGGTTGCGTTGCTCGGTGCGGTTGATCAGCGACTCGGAGGCGTACCACGTCTCGGTGAACTTGGCGGAGCGCGGCTGGGCTGTCTGGGCGGCGGGGACGGGCTCGGGGCGGTAGGATGCCACGGAACCTGTGCTTGGGCGCGAGGCGTGCATGGATGTTGGGCGGACCGGGCTGGCGCCGGTCTCGCCGAGCGGGATCTCCGTGTATGAGGCGCGGTGCGCTGCCTGGGGCGCGGACATGCGCTTCAAGTCCTGTGAGGTGGCCGAGCTGCGGTTGCTAGGGGTGATTTGGTACTGCCGACTGGGCAGACTCAAGCGCGAGTCGCGAGAGGTGAAGGACGTCTCGGAGTTTTGGCGCGTGTGCATGAAAGGAATCGATGGTGGCCGGGTGTTGTCGTCGTAAAGCTGGGTTTTGGGCTTCTCGTCCGAGTAGGTTGAAAAGGTGGCAACCGAGGACTTGTTGCGCTTGTGCACGCGCGCGGTGAGATTGGATTCGAGGGGATTCATGTCAGGGGGCATGTGGGCGATACGGCGGAACATCAGACCGAGCCACAACGAAATGGCCAGGGAAAGGAGATGCAGGCCGCCAGCGGCAATCAGGCCGTAGTAGACAGACGGCACCATGTACTTCATGGTGTTGGTGTTGGCGAGGTCCGTCGTCTTCCATTCCTCACTCTTGCTCCTAGTGGTCAGGGCGCCATAGGCGTAAAGAGGGACCACGCAGAGGTCAGATACAGCAGAAAAGATGTGGTAGGCGGATGAAGAGCCGGGTGTCTTAGAGACGGCTGGTTGGGCGTGGTGGAAGATGCTGTAGAGACAGTGAAGGACTACGACACCGCACTGGAATCACTTGTCGTCAGCAACACGGTTCGGACGATACATGCAATCATCAGCCAACAACTCACCGTGGCGCCCATGATCCATCCAATCAGCCCCGACAGGCCCATGACGACAATGATGCCGGCGGCGGCGGCGGCCTCAAAGACTCTGAGACATAACTGCACAACGCGCATGCCCTTGATCCAACTCTTTGTCCGGCGGCCCATCGGCCTGAACCTGGATCGACCGCTAGGCACCATGTGAGCACTGTCCATGGCTGACGTTAGTCATGCTCTAAGAAGAGATGCATTGCCGATAGAATGTAACTCAGTCATGGAGTGGAATGTCAACAAGAGAGGCATACTCGGGATGGCGGTTGACTGAGACAAGCGGCCCGTCGGGCTTGGGTTGCGGCTTCTTTTTCTCGTGACTCGCCCGAGTCACTGCTTTCGGGTCAAATGGAGCTGTTGGAAATCGATCATCGTCCTTCCGGACTGCGTCATACAAGTACGGCTGCTGAGTCCTCCCCATTGCGGCGATCTTGGCTATGCTGCCCTGATCACGCCAGGAGGATGTTGGATTGAAGAGAAGTTGACAATTATGCAGTCAGAATGGCAATAGACTGCAATGCATGTGAGAGCAATGCTCGACAATAGGTGTACATTTCCGGACGGGTGGGAAGCTGGAAGCTGGACACTTCCGTCTGTTTGAAACCTGGAACGGCACCCGACGGTTGACGGGGCAACCGTGTAAGCGCTGTTGGTGTGACCACTGACTGTGGCACAGCAATTGACGCTGACAGCAAGGGCTTGATATGGCAGTGATGGCAACATCTCCTAATTGGGACAAAATCAACGCTACGAAGTTAATTGGAGCGGAACACACATCGCCGCTCGCTTTGCTGACAACATTGGTTTTAAGATGTCCAAGGCGTTGTGGACCATTCAGAGTGTCGCCGGCGATGGGGTAGCTTTCCCCGAGCCCCGTGCCGAGTCCACTGTGACTGGGTTCGAGTCCCATTAAATGCCGGCCGAGAGCACTCCCTTCCGGGTCCAGATTTTGACTCAACCCCATACACAGTACATCCCTTTGACATGTTCGCGTCTCCCAATTGTTGTTCACGCAACGAGGGTGTCCAACTATACCGGAATCATGCTTCCCATCCGGTGCGCCAAGTCGCTGCCATCGGTGAAACTCACACTACCTATAGGCTTGAGGTCCTTTTTCCGCGCACTTCCTTCTCGGACTCTATCAACAGCGCAGAGCACCCGTGATGGCAGACCATTCCGACTGGCTGTCATCGGCTCCGGCCCGGCCGGGTTTTACACGGCGTACAGGGCCATGTCCAGGATTCAAAATTCCAAGGTTGACATGTACGAGGCATTGCCCGTCCCCTATGGTCTGGTCCGGTTTGGGGTCGCGCCAGACCACCCGGAAGTGAAGGTGTGTATAACTATCCTTTAAGTCGACAAAAAAAGAAAGGAAAACGGGAAAAATTGGAAGAGGGAAAAAAAAAACCGAACATCGTTAACATTGTGCGTCAGAACTGCCAAGAAAAGTTTGAAGAAGTAGCCTCATCCCCTAATTTCACTTTCATCGGCAACGTCTCCATCGGCACCAAGAGTGACCACCCAGACGGCGGGACCATCCCCCTGGCCAGCATTCTGCGCCATTACCACGCCGTCGTCTTCTCGTACGGCGCCGCCAAGGACAGGAGTCTCGGTATTCCGCGCGAGAATTCAAAGGGTGTCTACTCGGCCCGCCAGTTCGTCGGCTGGTACAACGGCCTTCCAGAGCACGCCGACCTCGCCCCAGATCTCACGCAGGGGGAAGAGGCCGTCATCATCGGCCAGGGCAACGTAGCCCTCGACGTGGCTCGGATGCTGCTCGAGGACGTCGACGTGCTCCGCAAATCCGACATTGCCGAACACGCCATTGAGACGCTCTCCAAGAGCAAAGTCAAGAGGGTGCACATTGTCGGTCGCCGCGGCCCGATGCAGGCCGCATTTACCATCAAAGAAATCCGCGAACTCATGCGCCTCCCCTCAGTAGCCTTTCACCCCATCGACACGACCCTCGTCCCAGAAGACATCAGATCCCTGCCACGCGCGCCGCGCCGACTAATGGACATACTACTCAAAGGCTCGCCCACACCCCCTTCCCGATCCCAAAAATCCTGGTCCCTCGACTTCCTCCTCAGCCCAGCCGCTTTCCTCCCCTCCCCAACAGACCCCTCCCGCCTCGCAGCAACCCAATTCACCCGCACGACGCTCTCCTCCCCCTTCGACCCCAACGCCTACACCCTCCCCACCAATGAAACCCACACGATCCCCTCGGCGCTCGCGTTCCGGTCCATAGGCTACCAGTCTATCCCGCTCCCGGAGTTCGCCCCGCTCGGTATCCCCTTTAACGACCGGCACGGCGTCATCAGCAACGACGGCCGCGGGCGCGTGCAGCATGAGGAGCGCTCCGCCGACGCCTCCATGCACATGGGCCGGTTCCCGGGCCTGTACTGCGCCGGGTGGGTCAAGAGGGGCCCGACGGGCGTGATTGCGTCGACGATGGAGGACGCTTTCTCCACGGCCGATGCCATCGCCGAGGACTGGGGTGATGAAAGGGTGGCGTTTTTGAATGATGCTTGGAGAGATGTTGGGGGGTGGGACGGGGTGAAAGGGGAGGAGAGTGGGATTGGGGGCGTGAGGGTTGTGGATTGGGAGGGGTGGAGGAGGATTGATGCGGCCGAGAGGGAGAGGGGGGCGAGGGTGGGAAAGGAGAGGGAGAAGTTTACGAGGACGGGGGACATGCTTGCTGTTTTGGGGTAATGATGCGGCGGGGGGTGTAAGATGGTGGTGTGTGTGTGCGAATACACATGATATTTTGTACATTTTAGCTGTAGAGTATCTTGTCTACTACGCCTTCTTCAGCTTCTCCGTCAGCTCTGGCACCTTCTCAAACAGATCCCCCACCAACCCAACATCAGCCACCTGGAAGATGGGCGCGTCGGCGTCCTTGTTGATGGCCGCAATCACCTTGCTGTCCTTCATGCCTGCCAGATGCTGGATCGCCCCGGAGATGCCCACGGCCATGTACAGCTGCGGCGCGACCACCTTGCCCGTCTGCCCAACCTGCAGGCTGTTGTCGGCGTACCCGCTGTCCACCGCCGCCCGCGACGCGCCCACGGCCGCACCGAGCGCGTCCGCCAGCGGCAGCATGACCTTGTCAAAATCCTCCTTGGACTTGAGCCCGCGCCCGCCCGACACGACACGGCCCGCCGTCGCCAGGTCCGGCCGGTCCGACTTGGCCAGGTCCTCCGAGACCCACTCGGTCGGGCTTTCCGCCTTGGGATCGACGCCGTCCTCGACCGCCGCTGACCCGCTCCCGACCGCCGCGGCCGGGAACGCCGTGCCGCGGACCGTAATGAGCTTGACCGGATCCGACGACTCGACAGTGGCGATGGCATTGCCCGCGTAGATGGGGCGCACAAACGTCTTATCATCCTCGATCGCCGTGATGTCCGAGACCTGCTGCACGTCGAGCAGCGCTGCCACGCGCGGCATGACGTTCTTGCCAAACGCCGTGTTGCCCGCCACCACGTGCGTGTAGCCGCCCTTCTTGATATTCTCGACCAGCAGCGGCGCAAAGTTCTCGGGCAAACCCTTGTCGTACGCACTGTTGTCGACCGCGATAATCTTCTCGACGCCCTCAATCTTGGTCGCCTCCGAAGCCACCTCCTTGATGTTGCCGCCGGCGACGAAGCCGTGCACGGAGCCGCCGAGTTTTTGGGCGGCGGTGACGGCGCTCAGGGAGCCCGTGTTGAGCTGCCCGTTGCGATGCTCGAGCACGGCCAGGGCGGAGAGTAGTCGGCGGAGGGCCGCGGTGGATCTAGCGAAGGGAGGAAGACTTGTCGCATCTCGCAATGTCGGGCGGGCAAGCGCCGAGAATACCCGGCGACCGGCCGACCACATGGTTTCGGATGGAATTGACTTGTTGGAAGCGGCTCGCTGGCTGAAAGATTGTCTGCTTGGAGTCCGGAGAACAGGACTCAAAGAAGTCTGAACTTTGAAGCCAGTCTGCGAGACTCAAAGGCGGGTTGCAGCGGCCCGAGGATAGTTTCGGAGAGCCCGCTTTCCCGAACTTGCACATGCCAAGCCTAGGTCCCAGAACGGGGTTCAAGCGTGGCGGTGATCGCAGCCCGCTGTGGCTGGCCACTTTCCTCATGTCAAGTGACTGATCTCAGGGACAGCACCAAATTGGCCCGTGCACCAGACTGCTGTGGTTCGTCGCGAACATTTTCAACGCGACCACTCACCGAGCCGCCGTCCCCTTGTTGTAACCATCGCCAAAACAGCAGTTGCGCCGGCTCACACCGGAAGCTCTTTCCTACGTCCTACCAAAACAATCGCGTTGTCAATACTCCCGTCGATACACGCTCCAGAACTCAGCCTTCCGTGACGTCCTGAGTTCCTGTGTGGTGGCTTGTTAATCACTTCGTGGATTGGACGGCACCTGCTTCCTAGCTTCATCGCCGCGTCGCAATGGAGGAAAGTTCGGTCAGCTATGGCACCCCGACAAATGGCGCATCACCCGGCGCCAACCCAATTTTGGCGCAGCCGCCTCTCCCTGATGTCAATGAGCAGAACGAGGGTATGCTCATCCCGTCATCCTGTCTTGTCGACCGGGTGATATGCTAATCGACCGTTCCATCTAGATGTGCAGATGAGCGAGGGACCCACGATCAAGCAAGACAGCGCCACACCTGCGCCCGGTGCGACATCAGATAACCCCCACGACGCGCCCGAAGGCCCACCCCCCGAGACGACTGGCCAGGACGAAGAGATGGATGATGCGCCGAAGAACGAGTCCGCGCAGGCCGAAGCGGCTGGTCAGACCAACGCTACCGGCGAGGCCAAAACCAAAGAGTTTATCGAGAACGCCGCGAGGGAGCATTTGATTTCCCAGACCCATGCCATTGTGCTTCCCAGTTACAGCACCTGGTTTGACATGAACACGATCCACAACATTGAGCGGAAAGCGCTGCCCGAGTTCTTCAACAACAGGAACCGGAGCAAGACTCCTGCCGTATACAAAGACTACCGCGACTTCATGATCAACGCCTACCGGTTGAACCCTGTCGAATATCTCACTGTCACGGCCTGCCGTCGCAACCTGGCTGGCGATGTCTGCGCCATCATGCGCGTGCATGCTTTCCTCGAACAGTGGGGCCTTATCAACTATCAGGTAGGTTAAACTCACCTCCGATGCAGTGCCTCAATGCCCGTGCTAAACTTTGTCCAGGTCGATGCTGACCAGCGGCCATCCCACGTTGGCCCGCCCTTTACCGGCCACTTCAAGATCATCTGTGATACCCCGCGTGGCCTGCAGCCCTGGCAGCCAGCAGCAGACCCTGTCATCACCGAGGGCAAGCAAAACAAGGATACCGAAGCCAAGGCTACGGCCACCCCGGCGCCCAAGACGGAGCTGAACTTGGAGGTTGGCCGCAATATTTACGAAGCCAATGCCAAGCTCAACAAGCTCAACAAGGGTGACAACAAGACCAACGGTGAAACGCCGACAACTAACGGTGTGGCGGGCGCCGACGAACTGACTAAGGCTCCAATCGTCAAGGTCAATTGCTTCAATTGTGGCACCGACTGCACGCGCATCTATTACCACAGCTCACAATCCGACCCGAACAACAAGGCCAAGTACGACCTATGCCCGAGCTGCTACATTGAGGGGCGCCTGCCAGGCAACCAGACCAGCGCCCACTACACCCGCATGGAGAATCCTACATACTCGTCTATCCTCGATAGGGACGCACCATGGAGTGATGCCGAGATTCTCCGGCTCTTGGAAGCGCTCGAACGCTACGACGAGGACTGGGGTGAAATTGCTGAGTATGTGGGGACTCGGACCCGCGAGGAGTGCGTGCTGCAATTCCTGCAGTTGGATATTGAGGACAAGTACCTCGAGTCGGAGAGGTTGGATGCCCCGATCGGCCTCCAGATGCTGGGCAGCCACGGCGGCCAGCTCCCGTTCAGCCAGACCGACAACCCGGTCATGTCAGTCGTCGGGTTCCTCGCCAGCCTTGCAGATCCCGCCACCACGGCTGCTGCGGCCAACAAGTCGGCCGAGATCCTCAAGCAGAACCTCCGGAACAAGCTCGACGGCGGGTCGACGCAACAAGCTGACGCCCAAGCCAATGGCAAGGGCAAGGAGAAGGAGGGCGGCGACTCGATGGACGTCGATATCCGGCACGAGGTGACTACTACCACCACGACCACGACCACGACGACAACGACCACCTCGGCCTTGGCGAGCATCCCGCTGGCGGCCATGGGGGCCCGGGCAAGCGGGCTTGTCTCCCACGAGGAGCGCGAGATGACGCGGCTCGTGTCGGCGGCGGTGAACCTGACGCTCGAAAAGATGGAGGTCAAGCTCAAGTACTTTTCCGAGATGGAGGCGGTGCTGCAGGCGGAGCGGCGCGAGTTGGAGCGCGCGCGCCAGCAGCTGTTTCTGGACCGGCTCGCCTTCAAGCGCCGCGTGCGTGAGGTACAGGAGACGCTGCGCCAGGCCGCGGCCGTCGGCGGCGAGCAGGGCCTGCGCATGGCCCAGGACATTGTTGTCGACAGTGGCGGCGCCCAGCGTATGGGCTTCCATGCCCCGCCCGCGCCCGGTGCCGTGCAGCCGCTGAGTGCCGAGGGCCAGATCAAGAGCTACGAGGCTTAGGAGGTCCTGTGGCCTCGGTCTGGTCGGCCGGATGAGCCGCCTGTGTGGAGGCTGTGAGGTGCGGTGACCGTGCGGTGCTTGAGCTGGCTTTTTGCTTTGGGTTTGTTGCTGATCTTTCCCTCGGGGTGGGCGTCAGGGGTTGGCTGGGAAGGGCTTGATGGTAATGCTTGGGCCGTGTGGGAATAGGCGAGCTGCTCCGATGCTGTATTAAAAAAGAGGTATTTTGTTTTTCTTTGGTGGTATCCAACATCAAGACCGGAGGGCGAGATTTGGGTTCGCGACGATAGGTTTCTGCTTTGTCGGGACGAATTGATAGGGTCCTGCGAGAGATGAGTAAAACTTCATTGAATCCTTGATCATCCGGTGTCATATCTCGCCATGTGGCCTTGTTCGAGTGCTGCTAAGTATTCCCTTGAGACTTGTATCTGACAACATACGCTCGTCGTCTACTAAACAAAGTCCAACTCTGAAGAGACTAGCAGGGCTAATAACGTATGTGTTTTGCGAGAAGTCATCCAGACAATTTCGAAAAGAATATGGCGCACGGCACCAAAAACAACATTGATGGAAGTGGGGTTCGAACCCACGCTCTCTCTCGAGAAGAGGAGTTCAAGAAAATACTTAAATCCTCCGCCTTAGACCGCTCGGCCATTCCACCGCCTAGCTTCTTTGAGTCGATGCGGGCACTTCAAGTGGGCAACTCGGCTGCAACATTCTATCGCAGCGGCAGGGAATAGCTCAACCCGCATCACAGGCCGGGCCTTTCAAGTCATAGACCAAGTCTTCATAGAAAATCATAGAAAAACTCGATCAAGGCAAGAACCCCTAATTCCGTACTAATCAATAGCCAAAACGAGAGTGCAATAAAACCTGTATGTCTGCCGGTTCCCTATTAAATCGCTTGATAAGGTCACAACTGAAGAGCCATCTGTGGACCTAATAGGCTTAGAAATCTGAATCTCTGAAGACGAGGTGTTGCAGGAGAGCTGGCGCAATTCCTTATTTACATTGAGCCGACAGCCCTGCCCACAACAAGGACAAAGCCGCCCCATCATGTATATAAGGCAGACCTCTCCAGCCTGCCTCTGGCACGGCGATCTTCAATCAAGTCGGTCTGCTCATAACCACAGTACATCGTGCTAAGGTTCAGTGAGCGCCCGTTCCAGTAAGCCGCTGTGGTGAGACTGGAGCGAACAACCCCAACAGCATCTCTGTTTCGTAATACGAGGTCTGCCGGCGTGGAATGCTTTTCTCATCGGTTCTCTACCCCGGCTGATGTGTTTGTTGGTGGAGCGGGTAGTACTTCCAACCAACAAAAGGCTAACAAGGAGACAATCCAGCTCAATGACGTTGCTACCAAACTAGATGCACTGTGGTAGCTGATCTTGAAAACGGGATCCCTCAAGTCCAAGTGTAGGGACATTACTCAACCGCTCATCGCGAGCCTTGCGGCTAGGTTGCGGTCAGAATAGTAATGTCATGCTGCAGCAATAGCTCACTAAATAATCCGTACAAGACGCTGGCTTGTCTCAGTTGCCAGCCTTCGGTCAGAATGATTGGTGGAAGACTTGATCGTCTGTGTTGTCTCTTTCCTCTGGCGAAGTTGTTGGCTACTCTAATCTTGACAAGCCGGGAGTTTGGATGATGGACGTGATGATCAGCATCGCAATGGATTTTGTTGCGCATCGTGACGTCCACTCTAGAGAGACTAGTCCTTTGAGCGGAGGAAGATCGCCCAGGCTTCGCCGGCGATCTGTTTTTCCCGACTCACTATATAAGCCCTCGCTGGATGCCTTACCATGGCACTCTGTCTTGTTCAGCCGACACCTCAAAGATAAGCACTTCTCACGGTCTACTTCGTTTGATTTTCTACCAATCATGATCGCCAAACATTCCATTCTGCTCTTAGCTCTCGCCAAGGCCATGTTTGGGGCACCGACCGAATACAATCGTGACAGCGGAGAAGTCATCGTGGCAGTCCAAGTCCCGCAACAGGAAGCTGCGCCGTTGACTGAGGGCCTGATTGTCATCAACATCTTTCGGGACTCTGAAGGAGCCCCAGAGCCTATGTGTAAACCTGACGGCAGGAGTGCGTATATCAACTGCCCCCGTCAGATTTCTCTCACACAAGGTAACTCTTCAACAGGGTGCTCTCTTGGCGTGCATCAAATGTGCTGCTCCCACTATTGCAATAGGGGTATATGCGGTCCTCGGAGGCACGGGGAGAACGCAAATGACGACTTCTGAAGTCGTTGTTGCCCTGGAGTTCTGTTACAAAGGGGCCGGAAGACAGGCGTCGGTCTCGGGGTGGCGGACATCTCTCGGCAGAATGTGTAGATTAGCACGGCCTATTCGGCTAAGGAGATGTTCGTCTTCGACGTCGGCGGCGGTTGACAGGGCATATAGGAGTAACAGCGAATGATCTTATTTTGTCGATACTTGACTGCTCGTTGTTCGGGTACGAACTCGCCAGAGACTCATGGCTGATGGTATGGAAGGATTGTATATTGATACTAATTTGCGACCCCAGTTGTATGACTTGGCTCCCAAGACTCGAGAGACGATGGATCCCAACGCATATCGTATAATATTATTCCTACACCGCTGTTCCCTTGGGCTTGCCGGACCTTCAACAACTTACTATACAGGAAAACCGCGCCCTCGTGGGCCGGGTGAAAAACCCATATCGACAATCAAGGAAACAATCAGTGTGCGATCCTGCAAATACAAAGGGGGAAGGCCTCTTGGCCTTCGAAGGAAAGGGTATCAGACCGCGAGCTCCAGCTCTAGCCTCCTGGCCAGACCGTACATCGGCAGTTTCCCCGAGTCCATCAGCCAGTCCAGGCCTTGAAGTCCCTAGATTCGCAATCCCTACGAACGTGCTACCTAAACTAACTACATAGCGAAGATCCGCCTCAAAGGGGTATCTAGTCAAAGAGGCGAGGCCGAACCTCTCTACCGGGCTCTCTGCGGCTTACGGCCTTTCGTTGTCGTTGGGCGTGCACAGAGAACCACGGAACCCCAAGGTTTGCACCTTAAGCCCTCCGCAACAGGCACTACTACATAGAGCTCCGTAGGCGACACCACAGCGACCGCACAGCGGCCAGGACCCGGGTGCGAGCCGGGTACTCGGCATCTATGTAGTTTCCTCTCTCTTAGATGACCGACACGCGCGTCCGTCCTCTCCGGCCAGC
>NW_026944222.1:3153459-3218991 GCF_033297405.1 Parathielavia appendiculata
AGCAGGCCGTCGAAAGAGCTGCCACACCGGCGCAGCTCCCTCGGTCGCACTGCCACTAACCAGCCCTGATCCACCATTGTAGTTCCTCCTCTTGTAGTGTGCTGTTTGTCAAGAGGGCAAAGCGCCTTGCAGGAGAGCCGGCCGCCCGTGTGCCTTCCTTAACGAACCCGTTACTCTCCGTCTCCTCGGTCGATTAACAACTCTTGCAATCGGAATCGTACAACAGCTTTCGCTCCGGTCCTCGTAGCTTCGTCGCACTGGTCGGTCGCGCCGCCAGACTCTTGATTCCGCTCCACCAGAACCGGGCAGGGCCGGGGGTGCCCTGTCTCTTCTTCAGAACGTCGAAAGAGTCGGGTGGTTTTCGTACCCAGTATCCCCCTAATCTTGCAAACTTGTTGCAGCTTGTTGTTGTCGTTGGTGTCGGTTGTCGCGATTGTCGGGCGGGGCGGTGAGGGATTTTCGGGCGCTCGAAAATCTCACTTTTGATCCTCGAAATCGACGTCCTCGGCCGCCAACAGGCCGCGCAGCGGCTGCGCGGAGCTGCAACCCCTTGGAATCGAGAAAACAGGTCGCAAAGGTACTGCATCTCGATTTTTGCGATGCCCGGCCGCCCGCGCGGGCGGCCCCCGGTGTTTGTTCACCGGGAAGGGGGTCGTATAATAAATTATTAGAAGGTCGATGTAGTAGCGGCGTTGATCCAACACCTAGCCCGTGGAGCGAGCATAGGAGGAACCGAGATGGGGTTAGATAGGGTCAGCAAGATATCGTGGCCGAGTGATGGGTCACTGGCAGGTACTAAGTCGCGTCACCAGTTACTTTATCAGGCGATGTCTTTGATGTATCCTCCGGGGAACCACCTCAAAGGGGACGGGAGAGTCGGCTGGATGCTGTTGGTGCCTTGATGACTTTTGCGATAACTGGCTTCCAGCTACTGCTGGTGAGACGGCTTGTATCTGCATCAGGCCCATCCAGCATCATCCTCATTGTGCCAGTGTGTGTTGATAGCACGCTGAGCTCGGTGGAGGCAGCAGCAACATCTGCGAGGTTCCTACGGAACTGCGTCGTCTTCACTTTGGGGCTTCTGATGGTGAAGTCCTCGAGCTCCGTACAGCGAGGTTGTGTATCCGGTGATGGGGATATTTAGCGCCTTAAGTGCACTTAGGTAGCTTGTCATCGACTCCTTCGCCACACCTACGAGCTAATGAAGATAACTATACAGGTGGCCAGACATATGGTTGATCAAGTCATCAACGTCTGGTTTCTCAGTAAATAATCAATGTAAATACTGTTCTCCTCATATTCTCGTCGGTATGCTACCTAGGGAGAATGATCACCCTAATCGAATGTAAAGATCCGATTCTTGGGCTTACTTGGGAATCAAGAAGGCGTTGAAGATGAATATGAAGAAGATAAGGTATAATAGGGGAACATCTAAATCGCACACCAGTATAGAGCCTATACTGGTGTGCGATTTAGATGTTCCCTACAATAGGTGAGGCGAAGGAGGTGGGCTCGCCAGGGTTAAGGATAAGTCTCGGTATGAGAATCTAACTGACTTTCTAAGCATTTGATCAAATACAAGACAAATTAAATATGGCTCGGTGCAGGCAAGTCAAGTCCAACAAGTATAGCTCCAGAGTTGGGATCTATATGTCAATCTTGGCTTGGTCGCACACTATTGCAAGAACGCCTTTGCATGTGAAAGATGCCGTTCTGGAACCAGCAGGTATCCATCCGCTAGCCCGGAGCCACCCATGGGACGTCAGTTGTGGCGCGTGGACCGTGTTCGGCAACAGGGAATGCCTGCTGGCCAATGGCACGGAGATAAAGGGGCGGCACCGGAATTGGCGCTCCCGACTCGTTACCCCACGATTCTTACCCGCGGCTGCAAGGACTTGAAGGCTAATGACGGCAATTAGCCTCGGCTCAAGTGGGCTCCTGCTATCAGAGCAAAGTGGCCATGCAACCCGCGCGCATTCTCCGAGTTGGATTGTCCAGTTGATGCCGATGCGACGAACCCCCGAACCCTGAAGAAGTGCCTAGGCTCGCGGAGAAGCCTCGTCGAAAGAGGAACCGACCCTGCACTCCTTGTACTCAATCTTCCGCGGCTATCTGAACCCCAGTTGGAGTGAACCCACCTCGGACTTTCCAGATCCCGGTACCTGGGTTGAATTCCGGAGGCGGTCCTCTCCTCCTCGACCAGTGAACGCGCCAACTCTCGTGTGCCGCCTTCTGTTTTCCTCTTCTCTGATTCCCAGTGTGTCACGGTGTTTTCCAACTCCAGTCTTAGACAAAAGTTGGGATGTTGGCCAAGATCGTAAGGACAGAGGCTCGGTCTCCCACACTTCGAAACCTCTTGTTCAAACAGACGACGCCGCCCGTAGTTAGTCCCCTTCTCCTTCATACCATCTCCCCGCCTCCGACACTCGGTTACGACATTAGCTAACCCCGGAGTATCTAGAGACTTGCAGCCATGGCTCCCGCGACAAGACGAAATAACAGCTCCCTCCCGGCGGGGTACGTCGAGGACAAGTCCAAGGGGCCCATGCTCCGCTTCCAGGACTCGCTCCCTCGCCTGCCAGTTCCCACACTAGAGGAGACGGCTGCGCGGTATCTCAAGACCCTCCGGCCGCTGCTCACACCCTCCGAGCTTGAGGCCAGCACCAAGGCGGTACAGGACTTCATCGCCCCCAACGGCCCTGGCCGGAAGCTGCAGGAAAAGCTGGTCGCCAGGCGCGAGGACCCCAAGATCAAGAACTGGATGTACGAGTGGTGGAACGATGCGGCCTACCTCAGCTACCGCGACCCCGTGGTGCCCTACGTCAGCTACTTCTACTCGCATCGGGACGATCGGAGGCGGCGGGACCCCGCCAAGCGCGCTGCCGCCATAACGACGGCCGTGCTCGAGTTCAAGAAGCAGGTTGACCTGGGCACCCTCGAGCCCGAGTACATGAAGAAGCTGCCCATCTGCATGGACAGCTACAAGTGGATGTTCAACGCCTGCCGCGTGCCTGCCAAGCCCGCCGACTACCCAGTCAAGTTCGACTACACCGAGAACAAGCACCTCCTCGTCATCCGCAAGAACCAGTTCTTCAAGGTCGCCCATGAAGTCGGCGGCAAGCAGCTCAACACCTCCGAGCTGGAGCAGTCCTTCCGCCGGGTGTACGAGCTGGCCGGTGAACGGGTCCCTGCTGTCGGCGCCCTGACCTCAGAGAACCGCGATATCTGGACGGATGCGCGGGCGGTCCTGCTCGCCGCCGACCCGGCCAACGCCAAGGCCATCGAGGCCATCGAGTCCGCCTCTTTCGTTGTCTGCCTGGACGACGCCAAACCCGTCACCCTCGAGGAGCGGGCGCACGCCTACTGGCACGGCGACGGCCAGAACCGGTGGTATGACAAGCCGCTGCAGTTCATCGTCAACGAGAACGGCACGTCGGGCTTCATGGGGGAGCACAGCATGATGGACGGAACTCCCACTCACCGACTTAACGACTACGTCAACGACCTCATTTTCAACAACAAGCTCGATTTCTCCGACCTCAACATTCGCTCCAATCTCCCCGAGCCCCAGCCCATCAAGTTCGTCGTCACAAAGGAGGTGCAGGCCGAGATTGACCGCGCCGTGCGCGACTTCAACAACGTCATCGGGCAGCACCAGCTCGCCGTGCAGGCCTACCAGGGCTATGGCAAGGGTCTCATCAAGAAGTTCAAGTGCTCGCCGGATGCCTACGTGCAAATGATCATCCAGCTCGCCTACTTCAGAATGTACGGCAAGAACCGCCCGACGTACGAATCCGCCGCGACCCGGCGCTTCCAGCAGGGGCGCACCGAGACGTGCCGCACCGTGTCCGAGGACAGCGTGGCGTGGTGCCGGTCCATGGCGGACGAGGGCGTCGACAATGCGGCGCGCGTTGCCCTCTTCCGCAAGGCCATCGACGCCCATCTTGAGTACATCAACGCCGCCTCGGATGGCAAGGGCGTCGACCGCCACCTGTTTGGCCTCAAGCGCCTGCTCGAGCCGGGCCAGGAGCTGCCCGCGCTCTACAAGGACCCGGCCTATGCCTACTCGTCCTCGTGGTACCTGTCCACCAGCCAGCTGAGCTCCGAGTACTTTAACGGGTACGGCTGGAGCCAGGTTATTGACGAGGGGTTCGGCATTGCGTACATGATCAATGAGAACAGGTAAGCACCCCTTCTTACTTCTGGTCCTTTCCGAGATGTGCGGTTGGCTAACCTCCGTGTGAGTAGCATCAACTTCAACATCGTCTCCAAGGGCCTCGGCAGCGACAAGATGAGTTTCTACCTCAACGAGGCAGCCGGCGACATGCGTGACATGCTGATGCCGACGCTTGAGGCGCCCAAGGCTAAGCTTTGAGTGTTGAGGTTTGTGTTCTACGCGGTCGAGTGGAGGAAGGGGTTATTGCTTGGGTAGTTGGAAGACTGAGCATCGGAAATCAAGATTTTCTGGGCCACGTTTCTTCATTTGTAGTCTGGGAGGAATGTGTCTTGCCTTGGGAGCGTTACATGCATGTCTAGAGCTAGTCTAACCGTCTATACCATAGATCGATGTTCTATAGCTCGTTTGTATCTATTACTGTAACTGCGACCTCCCGATATGCCGTTGGCTAACCTTTCGGTCCAGCTCGGGCCATAATGTAACGAATCACCGACCGGCATGACAGAATTACTCCTGTCTTTCTATGCTCTCTCTACAACTACTCGATATCCATACGGCCATCTACACTCAGGGCAACCATTCAATGCTCAATTCCTATCCCACCCCACCGATCCAAAACTCTTATCTACCAACTGCGCCTTTGCTATCCCATGCTACCCTACTCAAATCTCCAAGTCTACCCAGCATGCGACACGATCTCATTCACCACATCCCCCTTCTCCGCGTCAAACCACGAGCAAATCTGGCTCGGCAGCGGAATCTCCTTGTAGTCCTCGTCCCCGGCAGGAATCACATTCAGGTTGATGCTGGCCGACTTGCTCGAGTAGATGCGCGCGGCGGCGCTCTCCTTGCTCAGGTAAATCTGGGCGCCGTCGACCTGGTCCATGAGCACCGTAGGGATGGTCTCGAGGACCTGGAGCGCAAAGTTTTGCGACTTGACCACGTCGACAGTGGACACGAGTGACTCGACGACGAGCGAGAGGCGGTTGGTGTTTTCGACTGTGACCGCGTTGGCCTTGCCCTTGAGGATGATGGTTGTGTTGTTGCACTTAGAGATGAGGATCGAATGGGAGAGGGAGACGTCGAGCTCGATGGGGGCGGGTTCCTTGTCAAAGTTTTCCTGGAGGTTTGTGATGTTAGCG
The DNA here is from genome assembly GCF_033297405.1 of Parathielavia appendiculata. Classification (NCBI taxonomy): domain Eukaryota; kingdom Fungi; phylum Ascomycota; class Sordariomycetes; order Sordariales; family Chaetomiaceae; genus Parathielavia; species Parathielavia appendiculata. Next base: position 3,158,779 of record NW_026944222.1, read on the forward strand.
TGGCATTCCATCACCGACTGGGGAATGAAAAGAGAAAAAACATACGATTGTCCACTTGTTGCCCTCGAGCTCCTTCTTGGGCGGTTTCTTGACCCGCATGCTCTCGGGCTTCGGCTTGGTGCCTGGCGCAGGGCTCTTTGCCCGTGTCGAGGCCGCCTTGTCAGGGACGGTCGACCCAGCCCGCAAGGACGGGTTCTTGTGCGTCATCTCAGACTTATCCACCTTTCTCAGCCCCTTGGTGACCGACTCGCCTTTGTTGAGCTCCGAGAAAACGGCGCCGAAGCCCCCTGGGTGGGCCGTCTGGGGTGCCTTTTCCTCGTTGATCTTGAGGATCGGCGGGGGGCCTGGCGGCGGAGGAGGAGGCGGCGGCGGCCCACCGGCTGGCGGCGCCGGAGTGGCAGGGGCAGCGGGCGCCGCCGCCACGGACTTGGCCGCTTCGGCCGCTGGGACGCCCTTCGGATTCCATGGGATACCGTTCGGAAAGTAGGTTTTCACGTACTCTGCGAGGTCACGGAACACTTGAAAGTAGGCCTTCACCCACTCGACCTGTTGTTCATCCCTGTTTTCTAGTCAGAACTTCCCGACATACCTCCTTTGCAATGGGCTGCTCACTTGTTCTTGTTTGCGGTCAGGACCTTGTTCCCCCAGAACTGGGCAGACGCCAGGCTCTCCTCGACGTGCTTGAACGGCTTCGTGTCGATTGTCACCCAGGCTAGAGCCATCATGCTCTCTGCCACTGTGCAAAGGTTGTTGTAGAGCGGATCGCCGCGGTTCGAGTCCTTGATACCGCCGACGGCCGTTATGAGATTGCCGATGGGCTTGATCAGGTCCTGGAAGACGGACATGTCGGCGCCGTTGAGGTCGGGCTTCTTTGCCTTGGTCGTGATGAACAGGAACTTGCGCTGCTCCTTGAAGGCCTCGACAACCTTGGCGCCCTGTTCGGCAACCAGACCCCCTATCGCATTGCTGAGCTTGAACCAATTGTTGAGGGACTGGTTAATCAGAGCATCAAATTCTTCAATCGATTCGGGCACAGGCTCCGGGACAGGCGGAGGAGGTCCTACCGCGGTCTGGGGAGGAGCCGGAGATGCGGGCGCAGGGGGCCCAGAGGCGGGCAAAGTCGGCGCAGGAGGGGCGGGGGCAGCAGGGCCATGCTGAAGGCCGGGGACCGCTTGGGGAAGTTCAAAGGCCGACTGGGCGATGTCTTCAAGACGAGACGTGGCAGCCTCGAGCCTGGACTCCTCGGTCAGCGTCGGGACGGGTTGTTTACGCTGCGAGGCGGCGCATGGTTGGGATGGCAGATCGGAACGGGGCGGCCACGAACCTCTTGATCAGAGTCGTCAGGTTGTGCATGGAATTGGTTGCCATGGTGGGCGAGCGCAGAGGGGCAACGCCTGCGACGGGGAAATCTGGAAAGCTGGGCGCAAGCAAAGGACGTCGTAGACAGTTCCCGGATCGAGGGAGTGCCGGTGCGCGGTGACCAGCGCAGGGAGAGGGCCGGGTTTTACGTGTGAAACAGACTCTCTATAAGGTACCCGAGGGTCAAGTGCTCGCCGATGTCGTGGAGATACTAGTAGAGAGCATCCGGCGACAAAACGGAGAGAAGGTAACAGAATGATGAAGGGTTGTGACACCCCTGACTTTCAGCAACAGCTGCCCCAACTCAAAGCTCCGGCATGAATGTGGGGCTACTGTGCGCAGCCCACCCAATCAGCGCTGACACCAAGCCTCGAATTCCAACAGGCTGCAATGCCGCTGCCTTGTCCCCTTCTTCTGGCATGCTTCAAAGCTGCAAATGGCGGGGCTTGTGAATGTTGCGCTACCTGTGTGTTATCCAGGATTATACTCAGGGCAGTCATTCCTTTTATTTGAAAGAAGATCGTACAATGGCGGGTTTGTATCCGTACTCCATACATGCTGGAAAACGGAAGCGTCCCTCCACATTCAAGGAGGCAACACGGGAGTGACACGTGAAGCAGGCGTTGTCCAGCGCCAACAAAGGCAAATGCAGACCTCCGAATTGAGCATCCAGTGCCAAAATCTTCAGCCAGTGGGCATCCCGCCTCACCCTGCTGTTTCAGCCAGGCCTGCATCGTGAACGACGCCGACTCTTGTCTTTCTTGCGTCTCTTTTCTTGTACCTTGCTTTTCCTTTTGTCCGCTCTTTTCTTATCTGGCCTCTTCGCTCTTTCCTACCCGCCCTCTTCGGCGTCCACTTTCTCTGCCAACAAACAGTCAACGCGTCTAACCTGCCAAGGACGGCCCCGCTCCCCGACATGGTGTTGCACTCGGACATGGACCCGGGCAAGGGTCCGGAAAACCCGGTGCGGCCCGAAGCGGAGACCGAGCTGGAGGCCGGAGACATCCCGTCGACCCAGGAGATTGATTTTGTCACGCTCGGCATGTAAGCACAATCTTCTTTGTCCCTGAACTATCTTTTCCCATTTACGGCTGTCTCAGGAGGCATCCTGCTACCGAGACAGCGCACCTTGCTTCCGAAACCATTCCAGACATTTCCGGGATGGGAATTTCACAGCTGACATTGTGGGCAGGTTCATTATTGGTACGTCTTGTCATCTGCTGCTGAGTTGCTGGCATTGTGCCCGGAATACGGCCCCGGCGGCAGTGAATTCACTTTGTGTTTACCTTGCCCCTTCAAGTTTCCCCTTATCCAGTTTCCAGCCTACCTCTCTGTATCTCCGGGCCTGCATGCCCACACCACAGTCTCATGGCATCAACGCCCACCTTGATACTCACCATCTAGCAGATGAAATCGAGTTTATCCCGCCCAAACCCCCAGTCCATGATGTCCTCGGCGGTGCCGGCAGCTATTCGGCCCTGGGCGCCCGCCTCTTCTCGCCACCGCCTTCCTCCAAAACGGTCGGTTGGATCGTCGACCAAGGCTGCGACTTCCCGCCCTCCATCACGGTCCAGATCCAGACCTGGCAGACCTCGGCCCTCTTCCGCCACGACCCGTCCCGGCTCACCACCCGTGGATGGAACGGCTACACCGACGCCTCGGAGCGCCGCGCCTTCCGCTACACCACCCCAAAGAAGCGTCTCACCGCCATGGACCTGACCCCGCCTTTACTCTTCGCCAAGGCCATCCACCTCATCTGCAGCCCGCGCCGGTGCCAGGACCTCGTCGCGTCCATCCTCGCCCGCAGGCGGGACGCCGACCCGGACGGCGACCACCCGCGCCCGCTCCTCATCTGGGAGCCCGTGCCGGACCTGTGCACGCCCGACGAGCTGCTCAATTGCACTAACACGCTGCCCCTCGTCGACGTGTGCTCGCCCAACCACGCCGAGCTCGCCGGCTTCATGGGCGGCGACGGCCTGGACCCGGACACCGGCGGCCTCAGCGTCCAGGCCGTCGAGCGGAGCTGCGAGCAGCTGCTGGCGAGCATGCCACTGCAGAGCTACACGCTCGTGATCCGGGCCGGCGAGAAGGGGTGCTATATCGCGCGAAACGGCGGGCGCAAGAAGAAGGTTGCTGCTGCTGCAAGTGATGAGGTGGATGGTGATGGAGGTGAGGGCAGGAACAGACTGAAGAAGAAGAAGAAGGAGTATGTCCGCGGTGGGCTCAGGCCCGACACCGACATGGAGGCGCTGTTTGCCGGGTTGATGCAGGACGATGAGGGGCGTGTGGCGAGGGAGGAGATCGAAATCGATCCCGGGCTGGAGAAGTGGGTGCCTGCCTATTACGGCGAGGGGTATGCCGGAGATGAGGCGGAGAAAGTGGTTGATCCCACCGGAGGTGGTAATACATTCCTCGGTGGGCTGGCGGTGGCTTTGGCGAGGGGAAAGTCGATTGAAGAGGCGTGTGCCTGGGGACATGTGGCGGCGAGTTTTGCCATTGAGCAGGTCGGCTTTCCCGTGTTAGCTGTGGATGAGGACGGAAGGGAGACTTGGAACGGCGTGAGGATAGACGAGAGGCTGCGTGAGTTTCAAGAGCGTCTGTAAGTTGGAGGATGGTAGGTAATATTAGAGACTCAAGCGCATTGGATATTGCAGAATTTGGCTTGACAGACCCGTAGATAGGTGTCCTAATAGACTAGCAACCAAGCGGCATGACCATGTCAGAGTAGCGGAGTACATGCTTGGAAACTGGAAAAGCTTGGTCCTACCCGACTCAAAACTAAAAGGAAGGGGAGCAGTTTGAGGCCGGAAACGAACTTTGTTCTCATCCCTCCTCCCAAACACCCATTCCGCGAGCATGACGCCTGTACCACGCTTGAGCTGCCACATAATTACTCACGTCAAGCCGAGAATAACGGTATCATAAATCGCTACCCTTGAGTATCACCTACCCATCTACATCCATGATGACCATGTGATGCTGAGAACAACTCCTAATCAGTCCCATTCATAACAGACACAGTAACCACCACACAAAAATAACCCATCCACCCTCATTCTCAACCATCAAATCTTATAAACCAGCTCGCCATCCGTATACCTGACCTTCGTTAGCATCACCAAAAAGGAGATTAGTTTGTCGGGATAGTACTCACATAATCTGATTCCGCCCATCCATCTCCTTCAGCGCCTTGATCGCCTCCTCCCGCCCAAACTTCTCCTGCCCACCCCCAATCCTCCGATTCACAGCCTCGATCAGCTCCCCGACGCCGGCCGAGTCGTCCTCGAACAGTGGCGTGTTGAGCAGTTGGCCTAGCGCCCGCCGGAACACGTCCAGTCGCTGCTCGCTGATGGGCTGCTCTTCTTCGTCGTCCTCGTCGCCTTCGGCGTCGTCTGACACGGTGAGGTTGGCGGTGTTGGAGGCCAGGACTTCGTCGTCTCGTTGCGACTGGGTCCGGGATGATTGGGTGCGGAGCTGGGAGGCTGGGAGGGAGGAGGGGAACGAGGGCTGGGAGGACGAGGCTGCGGCGATGGACCGGTTGGTGCGTATCGCGCGGCGCGGGGTGGCGTTGTAGATATCTTCTCCCTTGTCGTCCTCCTCTTCTTGTTCTTCTGGTGCTTCGTCGGGTGTTGCGCCGTCTGCGCCGTCCGGGGAGCTGCCTTGTCTGCGGGTCGGCCGGCGGCGGGCGTTGTTGCGGGCGCGCTGAGAAGCGCTGGCGGAGCGGGCGGTGCTTGCGTGAGCTCTGCTTCTGCTCGCTGTGTCGTTCGCTTCGTCGCCGTCCGAATCATCTGAGTCGTCCGAGTCGCTGTCGTCGTTGTCGTCTTCGAGCGGCCGGGTCTTGCGCCGCTTCCTGCGGGACTCGTCTTGGACAACTTCCTTGAAGAGCGCAAACCGGAGGATAGACTCGGCTGCCGCGGCGTCGCGCTCCTCGACGCGGTTGGAGAGACGGGACTTGGCGTGTGCCGTGGCAAGACGGATGAGGGTCTCAAGGGTACGCACCGTCATAGGGCTGGTTTTGCGCTGGTTGCTCTCCATGTCGTCATTGCGCAGGCCGACGTAAATGTCGGCGATCCGGTCAGCCGCCTCCTGCGTCAAGACCGGCTTGATACGCGTCTTGGCGTACTGGATGTACTTCTTCATGAAGGGGATGCTCAGCACCTCAGGCTTCTTGTTGGCTCCCCGCCCCGTGCCCTTGACGCCCGCGTGCAGCATCGCGTCGTACTTCTCGTACACCTCAGTCAGTCGCTGCGAGTCAGCTTGTTGGTTGAGAGCGACGTTGAGCGCCTGGCCTGCGTTCTCGCGCACCGGGGCGCCCTCTTCGGTGCCCGGCTGCCGGTATCTGTGCATGCGCAAGACGTGTTCTGAGACTTGCCGGTCCCTGGTATCCTCGATGTCGTCCGTGACGACGAACAGAAGGTCGAAACGGGACAGCAGAGAATCCGGCAGGGCAATGTTCTTGTGTGGGTCTTTGTGTGTATCATACTGCCCAAAGATGGGGTTGGCGGCGGCGATGACGCTGCAGCGGGCGTTCAGGGACGTGTGGATGCCCGCCTTAGCGATAGTGACTGTCTGCTGCTCCATTACTTCGTGGATGGCCACTCGATCAATGTCCGACATCTTGTCAAACTCGTCAATGCACACGACGCCACGGTCAGCCATGACCATGGCACCAGCCTCTAGCCGCCTCTCGCCCGTCTCCTTGTCCGAGGTCACAGCAGCCGTCAGACCGACACCTGAAGAACCACGACCGGTGGTGGCGATGGCCAGGGGAGCCGTGTTGAGCACGAATCGCAGCAGCTGAGACTTGGCAGTCGAAGGGTCACCAACCATCAAAATGTTGATGTCACCTCTGAGATGCGTGCCGTTCTCCAAGTTCTTCTCCATTCCCCCCAAGAGCATCAAGAGGATGGCCTTTTTGATGTACTCGTGGCCGTAAATACTCGGCGCCAGAGACTGCGAGAGCAGGTCAAACAGCTTGGGCTTTTTGGAGATCTTGTTGATATTCCGGATGTCGGTATCGGTAATGGTGGCAGTGGCGATGCCGCCGCCGGATTTGCTCGAAAGCAACACGACATTGTTGGCCAGCAGAACCGTCTTGAAGAGGGCACTATTGTGGTTCGTGTTCCTGTTACCTAATGTCCTGTAGATGCCGACCAGCTGAACACGATCGCCCGGCTTGACCCTGTCGACGAGGTCGTCGTCGAGAATTACGTCAACACCGCGGGGCAGCTGGCCTGCAGGCGCGCGCTCGGGCATCTCCTGAATTGAGACGGTCTGGTGGTCCCGGTACGTGCACAAGCCGTACTCGGTCATCAGGGGGTTCCCCTCCTGGTCTTCAGTAGGGTAGACGCTGGTCGTGGTGACGCCCTTGGTCATGGTCTGGTCACGGTACTCTTTGAAATACCATTTTTGGGTTTCTTCCGTGTAGTGCACACTTTTGACGATCTTGGGGCGGATCAGGGAGCAGCGTGTGACGATGCCCTCAATTGAGACCATACTGTTCAGGTGCTGCGACGACAGCGTCCGTGGGTTGCAGGCGTTGAGGCCGAAGCTGCCGGCCCAGGCGCAGTAGTAGAGCACGTCGGCGTCCACCTGGTCTGGACGCGCTTGAGGCACTGTCTTGACGATCTCCTTGAGGGCATGGTTGAAGGCCAAGGTGTAGTCGAAGGGGTTGCTGAGCAGCCCCTCAGCCATCTCGGGGTTGTGCTCGCGGACATGATCGATGTTAACGACAAGTCTGCGTTGGTTCTTCTGTAGCATCAAGATGATGTCTGGTCGGTAACTCCGCGCATGCTGGTCATCTGTGGTAGCATGTGGGTTAGCCTCGTGTCGTCAGGAGTACCTAAATTCAGAGAAAAAGACAAAAGGAGACCTACGAGGATCGAGAAACTCCAGGGCCTGGCGGACGCGATCGCGCGTGGCCTCGTCCCTCTGAAATAATAAAGTATCCATGACGGTGTTTTTGACGACGGTAGGGGAAAAAAATGAGGGACCAGATGTCGTCGAGCTTGTTTTGCGAGAGATGGCAGCGAGCGAATGTGGTGGGGAGAGCCTTGGAAACGCGACAAGAACACGCGAGGCGCGTCGTTAGTGCGCTCTGTTTAATTGAGTGCAGCCAGCTGGCAACGGGCCCCGAGCCCCGCCCGCCGGCACCCCACCAACACTCTTAATCCATGGAATGGCGTGGTCGGGAAGATGGTCTAGGGATTATGTTCCCGATGCCAAACTTTAGGTGAGAAAGTTATTACATGAGCAAGACTTCGACATCGTCAGGTAACGCGGTTACTCCTCCCATTTTAATAGTGTGTTACATGCCAGGAACATTATATAACCGTAAGAACATGATAACCGGGAGTTACGAAGGGTATGTTCATTGAACATGGGTTCCTTGAACTGCAACTCTACCGCGCTTTCATTATTTTCCGGTCCAGGGATTTTGGATATATTTTGGGTCTCGATTTGGTAGCAAGAGCAAGACTTCTGGGAATATTGTCAGGTTAAAGCTTTCCCGACCCCAACATTGCCCCCATGGTATCTTCTTTGTTTTTCTCTTCTATTTTCTTTCTTCCATTTTATTCTTCTATCCTTCTTTCTTTTCTTGTCTCTTTATCCATTCTGCTTTCCTTCTCTCATTTTCTACCTGTGGAAAATCATCACACCAAAGTAGGTATCTCGATTACCTATCGAATTGGTGCACCTGGACTCAATCCAACGTCGTTGCTGCGAGATGTCTCTATTGCTGCAAGACATTGCCTTCTCTACATCTTTTCAGTCGTGCAAGGCCTAACCTTCAACCATATGACAGCAGATGGGGCCAAATGCAAAACCAGGGTAGGTATTCAATAACAGGCCTACTACCGCAGAAAGGGTAGGATGTGCGCCAATTACATATTTCATTCGGACCCGTCCACGATCTTGGGTACCCAAGGGCGGAAACCGTCGACTCAGCAGCCGCAACCAACACCATCGTCGCATAATTCCGATACCGCGGGTACCAACCCGCCAAATCTTAGTCCAGAATGACGACGCCGCCATCCGGCCACAGCGTGGTTTTTGCTTGAAGGCACCCCTTGGGCGAACTTGAATCTGCTGTCCGCTCGCACGACGCGAGGCAAGACATGCCAATTATGGACCGCTTTCTCGGCAGGAAACTGTTTGTCTTTGGGCTGCATGGTCGGGACAAAACCTTCGGCGATGTCGGTCTTTGACCGAACGGATTATTGATCTAGAAGTTTCTTCGTCTGTCAGGGAGAGAGCCCTTCGTACATTGGGCGGCCGTTGAGGCTACAGAAGTAGTTGGCGAGGGAGGTTGCGAATCGTCCCAGACGGCGCGCATCTGCGACGCGATCGATTCTTTTTCCCCCGAACTCCCAGGAACCCCACTGCTCACTGAGAAGCTGCGCTTCAACGTGCTCCATCACGATGTACATGCACATGTGCCGCTTGGATTCCTCCTGTTGGATAGATGGGTAGACGCGTGGTCGGGAACCTCGGTTTCATCGCTGATGTAAGGCACGTTTTCCCCTCGAGCGGCGGACCAGCCACTTGACGTCGAAGTGCTTCAAACGCGGACTACACGTTGGCCGCGACAGTGTTTTGGAGTGATTTCTGCTTGGGTTTCAGTCTCCTCAGTCGATGGGACAGGTGCTGGTAAAGTCTTGCGCCGGCGCAAAGTACGCGGACGCTGGAGAAGGATGGCAATTTGAAGCCTGCGATTTGATGGAGCCTCGGAGGTTATGGAACCAGAAACATGCTTGTGTCGCCGGAGAGGATGTTCCACGAAACAGCAGCTTAACCGTTTACAGCCTAGCAAGCGAGGGATCTCCCCACACTCCGGGTCGTACTCCAATCAGATGGCGGATTGAGAAACAAGATTCATTTGCGATGCATTGCAAATCCCCATGACATTCCAATTGACATCTCGTCCAGGGGAATGTGCGATCTGAAATCTCCATCTGTCTGCCACAGCGACGGTCGTGATGTCATGCTGGGGCTATGCTAGCCATATATGGTTAGAAGGGTCTCCAGGTAAGAGGCAACAATTGGAGCAGTCCAGACGACCACTCATGAGCCTCCAACCTGCAACGTCTAAGTTTTCACACAACCGAGCCAGACACCGCCTGATACCCTCCGACGACGGATTCCACTGTCAACACCATGTCCTCAACTTAGGGGGTATCCCAATACGGCATGCCATCTCCCGATGTTCCTCACTCTACAGCGGATGTCAACATCGGTACTGTTCCGACACATATCCACGCTTGCGCGGTACGAAGGGCCCAGGCGCAGCCCTGGCTTGTACGCCCCCTGCGCGTCTACGGCCCAGTCGTCTCCATCTTTAGTTTTGACGACGCGCCAAGATGGATACGGCAGATGGATATCGACAGCTTGAGAAGAAGTTCGATTGGTGGCTCATCGTTGCTGCCTTCTTTGTCTCGTTCCTCGGCACCTTTACTTCCACGCAGCTGTGAGTCTCTTCTCGTGCGAGTCCAACCTCAATATCGCGCGATTCCCGGCTGATCATGGTGCACATAGCATGATCCAAGCCCAGCTATCATCGAATTTCTTCACCGTCTTCACATGGATCGCGCTTATCGGTTTGACGTTTGGCTTCTGCGCGTCTTGGAGTCTGCATTTTGTCGGCATGCTGTCTTGCAAACTCGACTTACCCATCAAATTGGATGTCGGCTTGACCCTGCTCAGCGCCGTCCTTGCAGTCAGCTTCACCTTTGCCTCACTTGGAGCCGAGTTGTTATGGAAGCGCTATAACAGCAATAAGCGGCAGAACGCTGCCCACCGCCGACCGACTCGCCGCGTGACGGGGAGTGCGGATCTTGAAGACGCGGACTCTTCCAGGGGTCTTCTGGCGGACGGTCCCATGAACGGTATCGGCGGGGACGGGGCCGACGGAGAAGGGAACGATTCAATTGAAATTGGCCGAATCGATGCGCTTCCAGAGCAGGCTGGAGTCTTCCCTACAGTCGGTCCTTCCGGCATGTCGGTTCCCCGCCGCGGATCGCCCGAGTTTCGTCGTCGTGATTCAGACCCCTCGTCGAGTGGGCCTCGAGGCTCGGGGTCGCAGTCGGATTTGAGGATCGGATCAGGTCAGCTTGATCTCAAGAGCATGGCTGATCACGGAGCTGCCCCGACACAGAATGCATTCGTCGCAACTTATTACGGCATCCTGAGTGGCATGAGGTGGAGAGCTGTCGGGATGGGGCTCGTCTGGTCGCTTTCGTTGACGTGCATGCATTACGGGGGCTTACTCGCGATGAACATTCCGGAAGGCCGGCTAACCTTCAATCCGGTATTGGTGATCCTCTCCGCCATCATTTCTTGGGTGGTATGTGTTGCGGGATACATCTACATGGTCAACATCGAACCCCATCTCAGCCAGCAGGTGCTCTTCTCTGCCATCGCGGCTTCAGGCATAGCTGCCATGCATTTCACAGGTGAGAACCTTCTTGAGTCATGCAACTAGTCCTTGGTTGCGGCAGCTTGTCGCTTACATACTGACGCCGATTAGGCTTACGAGCAACCACTTTCTGGTCTCGAGTTCCACCTGCTCAGGTTGGAGGATATCCTCTACAGCTTCCGATCGCAGTTTGCACCGTCGCCATCCTCACCTGTACCTTGGCCAACGGTCTGTTGGCGCATAATGCGACAGTCTCACGCAACAAACTTGCAGAGATCGTCTTGACACGGCGAAAGCTGTGGCGAGCTCTGGCACAGAAAGAGAATGCAGAACTGGCTGCAGCTGCGAGAAGCAATTTCATCGCATCAGCTTCTCATGAGATTCGGACTCCTCTTCATCACCTTCAAGGCTATAGCGATCTGTTATCGAAGGCCAACCTGAGTGATGATGCGCGTCAACTCGTCTTGTCCATTCAAAATGCGACAAAAACATTGTCTTTGAGTAAGTCGGCCTCTTGGCCTTACCTATCACTTCTCTAACTCCACGTGATGATTAGTTACAAACAACGTTTTGGATTGGTCGAAGCTGGAGAGCGATCGAGACGCATCCTGCCGCCTGGCACCTTCAGATATGCGATCGGTCTTCGAATCCATCTTGGTCCTTCTCCCTCACCAAGACGAACAAAACGACGTCGAAATTCTGGCCGTGGTCGCACCAACTGTGCCGGAAACCCTCCTGCTTGACGAGGCCTACATTCAGAGGATTCTAATGAACTTGCTTTCGAACGCTCTCAAGTTCACCAGCAGTGGCTTTGTCATGCTGAGTCTGGAGATGGACGACGGTGACCTGATCGCCAAAGTAACGGACTCTGGTGCGGGCATTCCGTCTTCCTTTATTCCCCGGCTCTTCGAGCCATTTTCCCAGGGAAAAACTCGCGGGACACAAAGAGGGACTGGCCTTGGTCTTAGCATCGTCAGGCAACTCCTTTACAAAATGCAAGGCGATATCTCCGTGGAAAGCCGACACGTGGACGATGGGTTCAGCCCCAGTGAAACGGGGACGACCTTCACGATTCGGATACCAGTACAAATGTCACCAACTTCTCAGCCATCAACAGGACAGAACATTGAGCCGAGTACCGTCGCGCTGTTCTCACCACCTCCGCGCTTACTAGACGGGCTCCAAACAGCGTGGCAGCTTTTCGGTTACGACGTAGTAGTCGTCAACCACTTCTCCGAATTGGCAAATTACGAAATCAAATATGCATGGGCCGACTTTCGGTACCTGGCAGAGGATGCCGAATGCTTGCGGCACTTGCTGAGTCAAGCGAGCCTCACGACATTCGTGCCGTTTGAGCACCAGGAGTCACTGCAGCACCTTCCTGGCGTACTTTCGGCGCCACATTTTGTGCCACTCCCGAAGCCTCTCATATGGCATACGTTCTACAAGCGTATTGCGATAGCTGCTCATGCCGCTGCTGCTATTAGAGCCTCTTCGCCGTCGGCGGAGATCGGCCCGAAGACCCAGCTAAGGAACGGCGTGGAGAGACAGCTTTCCCATGAGGAAAGTCCGACAGCTGGGACCGTCAACATCCTCTTGGTCGAGGATAATGCGGTGAGTGTGGCCGTTGTTATTTTCTTTTATTTGCTTTCCCGGCATTCGCTCCCCACAACGACCCCATGGCAACACGGGGCAACTCCTATGAGCTGATAAGGTACTGACACAAGAAATCCCAGGTCAACCAGAAGCTGTGTATCAAGATGCTCTCCTCTCTGGGATACTCTGTCTTGCTCGCCAATGATGGCAACCAAGCAATCGAGCAGACCATGAAGCACGATAAAATTATCGACTTGATCCTCATGGACCAGTCCATGCCGGTAAAAGACGGGATATGTGCCACGCGAGAGATTCGCGTTCTGGAGCACAGCGGCAAACTATCCAAAAGGCATCCCATCATTGCCTTGACGGCTGTGGTGAGCACAGAGTCGAGGGCACAGTTTAAGAGCGCTGGTGCCGACGACTTTCTTGCGAAACCGTTATCGTTCGCAAAGCTGGAACAGACTCTGGCCACATTTCTAAGGATTGAGTAATATGAAGCGTTATTGTATTGTACCCAGTTGTTACGAGCGATGTCCATGTATATACGAAGTCAGATATTCGCCCAATGTTTGGGCACCAGGCCACACCATGCTTCCATGTAGGGAACAGACTTATAGACCATTTGGAGAGACTGGTAATTCGCCAAGTTAGCGGGGACCTGGCGAGACGTGATAGAGGAAGAGGCAGGAGATGGTTGGACTGTCTTGGATATCTTGATCAAACGGCGGGACCGGGTCAAGGTGAAAATCGAGGGAGTTCTCCGCGAGTGATTTTCATTGTGATCGGGCGCTACATGATTGGGAAAAGAAGCCAGGAGAGACATTCAGCAATATCTGAGGTTCAACTACTCCGTGATCCACATGCAGTTACCTCCCATCTTTGAATGGTTGAGGAGGCTGATGTCGGAAAGGAATGAAACATCAAGAAGAAACTCCGCAGCCTCAATGCCCAGCCGCGACTGCGTCTGTTTTTTCTGGGCACGAGTAGACGAGCAATGAAGCGACCTCTAAACCCACCAACTGCATGCGCGAAGGCGAAAATCAAGCTTCAAAGTTGCTTGAGAGATACTGTAAGGGAGCCCGTGGACATGCAACTGCTCAGATCACGCCCATATTGACGTTTGTTTGCCGCTCAGTCATGCATTCCCGTGTCAGCAGAACCCGGGCGTGTTTCGATTGATTTCACACCGGAAAACGTATGCCAACACAAGTCGAGCGCCAGTTCCCGGAAATTCCGAGCGGTGGGTGAGCCGGTGCGGCTGCGGAGAAACCAATGCCCCTGCGGTCTGGGGGGAAGGTGGGGTTCCGGGACGGAGCTTCTGTTTGATCAAATGCAAGTCTGTTCAACATTCGGACTTCCTCGCAGAATCCGGCCGTAAATACCCAGGTCCCGCTGCGGGAGAAGAGCTTGACGGCAGAAGAAGCCCAGGCCTTAGCTTGTGCTGCACTGTCGGGTACCCACCTTCCCAGGTGGGTGCTGTCTGACTGAGGCAAGAACAAACCCCGGTCTCCCATGAAGGCAGCTTCGGGGCTTTAATAAGGCGCCGCAGGCACACTCCGGGCCGTTCGAGCACGAGGATACTCGACTTATTCTGAACAGTTGAGGCCATTCCTCAGGCACCATATTTGATTTACCCTCTTCGTATCAACGGAAGACACTACCAGCATCGTGAAAATGTCCTTCGATCGTGAGATTCGCTCCCGGGTATCTGGGACGGTGCGGTCACTGACCGTACCACAGGCCTCGTCCGATTCGTGCCCAAGGGCGACGACAGCAAGATCCTCGTCGGCGAGCCCTCCGATAGTTCCGTTGACGTCGGCGCTGCCGTTCGCAAGGGCGAGGATGTCCAGGTCAAGGTGTACAGCGGCAAGTCGGTCCTGAACGCCGGGTCGCCGACGGGCGAGACTGCCGTGATCGGCCGCATCCTGTCGCCTCTGGCACAGGAGGAGGTCGGCACCATTCGCTGCATCGGGCTGAATGTGAGCTACTCCTCGAGAGCCGACTTCATCTGGGAGAAGCAACTGCTAACCTTGTCGAACAGTACAAGCAGCACGCCCAGGAAGCGATGATGGCCCTCCCCGATATCCCCACCGTTTTTCTGTACGCCTGTCCCACCACCTCAGATCCTTCCCTTTCTGCCGCTAACTCGGTTCCCTCCAAAGTAAACCCTCGACCTCCCTCGCAGACCCCTACCCCGCGCCGACCATCATCCCCAAGCACACCATCGCTTCGAACTCGGCCGACTACGAGTCCGAACTGGCGGTCATCATCGGCAAGGAGGCCAAAAACGTCTCGGAAGCCGACGCGCTCGACTACGTGCTGGGATACACGGCCAGCAACGACATCTCGAGCCGGTCGGCGCAGTTTGCGCAGTCGCAGTGGTGCTACTCAAAAGGCTTCGACGGCGCGTGCCCGATCGGCCCTGTCCTGGTCAACAAAACGCTCGTGCCGGACGTCGGAGCGCTCAAGATGAGGGGGCTGAAGAATGGGAAGGTGGTGCAGGAGAGCCCATTGACGTGAGTTTTGGTTTTTTTCTGGCCTTGCTGTTTATTGTTGATGCAGCCTTGATTCAAGGATGGTGTGCTGACTGATTTGGACTCTTGCAGGGACCTCATCTTCTCGGTCCCGAAGATCGTCAGCTTCCTCTCGCAGGGCACGACGCTGCCCAAGGGCACTGTTATCATCACGGGCACGCCGGCCGGTGTTGGGTTTGCGCACAAACCGCAGGAGTTGCTGCATGATGGGGATGAGTTCGTTGTTGAAATCCTCCCGCACATTGGCAGTCTGTACAATGTGATGCAGAACGAGAAATGAACCTTGACGGAAGCGGGATTTATCGCTTATTTGCCGAGTATATCCAGACGATGCCTTTCTCTAGACGTGACGCCGAGCTATGAACTCTAATAGAAGTCTTCAACGTCATCTCGAGTGAGATTGCAATTCCACCGGCGACCTGGATTGAATGACGGCCTAACCCAGCAACGCAGGCAGATTCTCCTTGATGTACTCAACCACGGCGTCGGGCCCCTTTTCCACCTGCATGCCCTGCGGCAGAGAGAAGGTTTTCAGGTCGGATACGACCTCCTTGGCGATGGCAATGATCTGTTTGGCCTCCTCGGGCGTCCACATGGATGCGGTAAACTACGCGCGCCTGTCTCAGATTCCGACATCCTCAAACCCTCAGAGCAGAAGCCACCTACCAGAACATTGGGCTGCGCCTCCTCCACTGTCTTGCGCACCTCATCTATACCTAGAGTAGTAGGACATGTTAGCCCGATAGCTCGGGTGCCATACGGGAGGGTCCGGTTGCAACTCACTTGCGGCATTGGCAGCGTGTACGATGGTGTACTGCTCCTTGACGTCCTCAACGACGCGGCCGATCAGTCTCTTGGCACGCTCTGGCGCCGTGTTGACCGTGACAAGTCTGAAGGGACCAGTAGGGGCCATGACGAAACTGCCCATTGATTGGGTTCTTGGATGAGGCGAAGTGAGAATGGGTGTTTTTGGTTGCTGTTTTTACCTTGGAATAGAGGAACAGGACAAGAACATAATTCCATTAATATCGTGTCTCTTATTGAAACTCGTTATAGAAACGTTGTCCCAGGTAGGTATTTACATAGTGCTAGTGGCAAAGAGCATCAGTTCCCGTCGCTACACAGATCAATGGGTTCGGGTTTCCCGCCATGGCCGGTGGAATGGAGCATTGAACGCTCAGGGGCATTGCCTCAAAGCGGAAGTGGGCCGTTTTTGAGGCAGCAAGGGGCGGGAATTGAGGACAATGGTTTTCCCGAAAAGGCGCTCAAATCGCAGAGAAAAATGTTGAAAGCAGACGCTGCGGGAAGCCGATTGAGATAGCAGTGGAGATGTACGGATCCGTAGGTGGTCGAGGTGGCTCGGAAGCCAGATGTGCGTTCCGGTTTCGGAAGGGGTTAGGGTTGTTAATCCCTCGTACTACTCCGGAGTACTTCAATACGTTATACGATTAGGATACAGACTTCATAAGCCTGGAATAGTCCTCCTTAGGTTTAGTAAACATATATTGCGGGCTGATGTTTTCTGGATTCTTCTGTATTTCCATGGTGATAACTCTTATCTTGTTTGTCTTGCTCTCTCTTCTTTCCGCTCTTCCCACTTCTCTTACAGTTTGTCTCGCATTGCGCACACATGCCAAACTGGAACCCTGGCCAGCGTCATGACGCTTACCTCTCGCTCTATGTAGAGCACCAGCGTCAATATTGAGCGCCACCTCCCAAGAGCCATGTGAGTCCCGTCCCTTGACTAGCCTGTGCCGAGGGACGTAGGTTGCGGCATTGCCATGTGGTTAATAGGTGAAATAGGATGCTTTTGGTTTGTCATTGAGTTACAAACCAGTCTCTTGAGTCGGTTGGCCCACTCAAGTCTGCAATATAAGGAAGAAAAGTTGCCGCGATTACCACCTCCTACACCGATTCGGACGCGCATCCTCAAAGAGCATGTATCAGGGGACCCAAATGTGTGAGCGTATCTCACCCATAAGTACATGACCCAGAAGCCTCGCATCTGCACCCGGACGTCTGAGAATCACAATTCATAAAATGCAGGGTTGGGAATGTCGATGGTGTTGGTGCTGGCTGGGCACTTAGATGCACAATTCCCTAAAACGGAAGTGCGACGGTGCTGGTATTTGTGTTGGCCTTGGTGGCATTGCAAGCCCGGACTGCGAGATCTCGACCTTGCCCATTTGTGCCTGTCCCTGCACTTTAGAAGACTAGGTAGACTTCGTCGCAAGAATCAGGCGCAAAGACATGCCACATCTGTTCCCTCGAATCGCCCGTTCCTAGCCTCACCGCGCAGAATGCCCACCAGGTGGACTGCGTACAGAGTGATTGGCTGGGGTTAAACACACGCTTGGGCTGCCCAACAAATAGCCGTTGGCACAGTTCTTTCGATGTTTCACTCCACATAGGCGGAAGAGAAGTACCTGTGGCATTGGGCAATGACGACGGCGACCTGGCAAGTGAGGCCGAGGGCGAGGGTTCCTCGGATTTCATCGTTCATAAGATAGTCCTAAAAGAGAAGAATGACAGTTATCTGACCCCACACAGTCCAGTATCCCTGCTCTGATGTCTCGTCTACAGACTCAGGTCGAGTGTCACTCTGCTTTGGTTGTTGAGTGACAATGTAACTTCCATTGGCTTGCTGCCTGCCGCAGGCTTTGGTGGTCACTTATAGGCAGCACATAAGTATGTGAATTTTATGGGAACGGACACCTGGGCATCGGATACTGGCATGGCACCATTGACGCCTTTGCAGGCAGCCACCGGGCTTCTTTTTGGTGCTCGTGGGTAGCCGGACGGTCGGGCTGGGCATGCAGGCCCCGTCTCTCCTGTTGCTTGTGCGGTGGTCTCGAGCGTATCTTGTATGGCAACGACCTCTCTGACTGGGCCGTTTCGGCTGCTTCTGGAAACCTTCCATCTCCCGATGCCATGCGTTGCCAGTGCAGGTCATATCCTACAGGGCCAAGGAGACCCACAGATCCACAACAAACCTCCGCACTTGACTGGGCCCCTCAGCGTGCTCCAGCTTGACCGAGAGATTTGGCTCCTCCGGCAGATGCGGATTCTGGGCAAAGAGGGCATGCCCCATTAGGTAAATTTTCTGATGCTGCAAGCATCTGGAATCCCGAAGTTATTCGCGCCAACATGGGGAACGCAGTAATAAGACATGTGAAATCACTTACACTACATGCACATGCGGACTGCGTAAACCACGAATAGGCCAAACTGGGCATTCCGGAGAGCGATCTATCACGAATGTAAACCTTCTTGACCGAAAGATTGCGACTGAGCTTGCTTCTGGTCTCATAGCTACCAGTAGGCACTCCGGTTCAGGAAAGGATCGATATGGCAGAGAAAAGCAGGGCTTCAGAGCCGGCCTTATCCCACGCCAGATTGAACACTGCCGCAGTGCAAGGCAGGCACACCGGTTGAGGCTATCACAGCTGATGCAGTTGAGGGTGCACGACAGCGAAGACGCTGTAGGAAGCCGATCGGTGAGCTTCCTGAGCTTTCCCGCTGTCCCGGCTTAGTTACCCCTCACTCTCCGTCCTTCACGCGGCAACCCGCGATTACGAGTGCGCGGTGGATGAAACACGGGCTTATGGCGCTGGTGATAGAGGATTGACGAATCCGGGGTGCCGACAGAACCGAGCACACCGACAAGCCTACTTTGTATTGTGTAATCCTGCGCGGCCCAGCAACTGGGCAATCCCGTATCTCCCCTGGGCCTGAGTTTAGTGTTGTGAGATGCGAAGGACGTCTGTGTAAGCAAATGACAGCCGCAGGACTCTCTGCGTGTCAGAGCAGATTGATGCCTGTGCCTCTCCAAGTTCAGCGTCCTGCATCGGCCTGGATGAGCTGATACATGTCATAACACGCGTCTCCGTGGTGCAGTCATCATCATCAGCCTCACGTCTTGGGCCGTAGCCAGGCGGTCTGCGGGGATAGGCGTTCGGGGTCGCAGAGCCCTGGTTATGCTCAGCTAAACCACCATACTCCTCGGATTTCTTCCGCTTTGGGGGCTATTGATCGGATTTCGAGCATCATCTCAAGTTTATCTGCACCGACGTACCTACTACCTACCGGTAGCTCCTTGAACTCATGAAACCTCGACAAAGTCAAGGATTGAGGTTTGAAGAAGGGGATAATCTCCATGCGATCCGGCTTCGGTGTTGCTGGCGGCAGGTGTCGGCTCGTTCCTGGACTTTGTTTGACACGGGACTCATGTCCCCAAAGAACCGTAAATACGACAAACAAGTCAGGTTTGCGTTTGCTGATGCTCATTAACCGGCGGTGATGTGATATTCCCCCGATATTACAGGACAGGAGGGTCGTTCGGTTCACAACCTTCCGTGGGCACAGGATCCTGGAAAATTGTGAGGAGCCCAGCTGCCAGGCCTCGTGACCCAACCCCAGGCTCCGGATTTGTGCCCATCGTGCCACACCGCAGCGCCGCATTTCCCGTTGGTTGCCCTGGCCTTGCTCCTGGCAATCCTGAACCCAGTCTCGAGCCAGTTCTCCAGTGCATTGGTTTTTGGTCTCTTGGCACTTTCCCAAGCGCCGTTGAGCAGTGACCTCACTCACCCGTGACAAAACTGAAAGGTCTTGGCAGGATACCGGCGGCGCGGTGTTTGATGGCAATTCTGACTTCCTTTTTCTCGCGCGCCTTGTCCACTCTCATCGATTGGTCCGACGAACGCATGAAATGGCAGGGCAGGTACCTGCCAACGGACCTGTTGTCGCAATGACACGATGAAGCAGGCATTCATGCGGTTAGGTACCTCGTAAGTATTGTCGTCGCAATATCGCGAGCCCCACCGCCATTGAAGCGGTCGTCAGGCTTCCCTTTTTCTGGGATAAGACCTTCAACTCCCCTGATGAATGCCGCCGCCTGCTCCGCCCCATCCCCCAACACCATGGGAATACATATGAAGGCTGCTGCTCCCGCCCTTCTCATCCATCTCGGCGTCCTCCTGTGAGCCCGTCTATTGGAACATCCTTCAACATCTTGTTCTTCGACAAACCATCTACTTTACCCAAATCCATCACCCACGTCCACCCTCGAAACTCGACCAGAGCCATTCTTTCACTTGACAGGCTCAAGGCCTTCAGAGTACAACTCATCGCACGTCACCAACACACCAGGCAACATGGCGGTCACGGAGTATCAGGAACTCGTCAACCACTGCTGCTCGTTTTGCTGCAAAGCCGTCGATTTTGGCACCCACGACTACTGTCCCAGCAGTGCTCACTGCGCCAGCTGCCCGTACTGAAGCACCTGCAATCCTCAGGCTGTGCAGCAACACAAGGCCTCATGCCACCCAATTCGGCGGGCTGCATGCGACGCCGCTATGGTGGACGCAGCATGCAGGCCGTGCTGCGGCGCAGCTGACATCCTCACCGGTTGACAAGGAGGGTCGCTGGAGATAGCCGATCGACATTCGACACCTTCTCATCGCCCGCACTCCGCTCCCGGCTTCCCGGCTTCCCGGCCTCCAGCCCCTTCCGAATGACGGACATGGGCTGGACGCCGGGTCTAGTTCGTTTCCTCATTGGCAGAAAGAGCCACCACTATCGGCACACAGCAACACAAGATCCCTACATAAACCCACATCGTTTGGCGAGATGCCTGTTGAGAGCCTGTTACCCTCACGGATAGAACAGTTCGGGAAGGGATGTGTTCTTCTCCCCCATATGCTGGAAGTCATGCGATCTCTTCACCTCCACATGCAAAGGCGGAGGAGCTGCCCGGCATTGCTGCCTGGTTTTCTCGTCCCACAAGGGAGGTAACGCATAGGTGCGGCGCGTACCTTGACGGCTAGAAACGAGTCAGGGATGGATGAGGTTGCGCCGGAGACCAGGATAGTGACTCGGGTGTGCTGTACCCGTCTGGGCAAACTTGACCGCACCGGCATCCTCAGCAGGAGCAATGGTCGCGTGGTCAAGCTCCAACCACCACGCCCAGAGTCCATCACGCCGCTGTCGTTCCGCATGCCGCCCTCTCCTTATTTCAGTCTATTTTATTCAGCCAATCTTTATGTATTGGAAAGGATGCGGTGAAGTTTGGAAGAGCATCATGGTGCGAAGACTGGAGGCGTTCTTTGTGGTGGCGTTGTGGTTGTTTCGGCGCTTTGGGATCCGTCTGATCACTCCCACTACGTTTACGGGGCTTCTGTCTGGTTTGTTGAGGGATCTTCACCGTGAAGGCGTTCAATCAGGCATGAGTGCAAGGCAGCGTGGCGGGTAGGCAGCCGATTCTGAATTTACAGATACCATTTCCATCGATCAGGACTCCAGGATAGGAAGTTGGAATTTCACTGGCATCCAGGCACGTAGAGGATCCTTGTATTTGCGAAGTGGAAGACAGGATGCAATCGATGTCAACCTGCAAGATACTCCGTACACCGCCCTCGATTTGTCACACTCTTCGGCCCGGCAGACCTGTCACCAAACATGAAAGCCAAGCAAGCCACAAGAGGCCGTCACCTACAGCAGTACGGGAGTAGTGCAGTATAACCCCAGCACGCGGCAGACCCTTGTCGATGCCCTGCAGCATGCAGAATGCTCTTTTGTTGCCTTGTCCCTTTGGGTGCGCAGCTGTCGGCGTCCCAAGCGAGGCTTGGATACCCTGCTCAAAACGTGGTAGTATCGACGTTAAAGGAAGCCGGTACATGGGCATGTATGTTCTCAAGCTCAGGTATTAGTCGGGTTGGATTGGGTATTCGATTCACGGACGATTGTCCTCAAACAGACGCCTCCATATCCGCATGTCGTCACGCATCCTAGCCTGGAAACGGATCGGAATCTGGGAGACGATAACGAAGGGCAAGCCAATAACAGGCGGTTTTCGCGGCCTCCTAACCCCACAGATGCAGTGTCAAAACATGTTGACCGACAGTCCAAGTCGAGATGCTTAGTTGTTGAAACAAGGACTGGCCGAAAAAGCTCTGTTCTGGCCGGCCCCAGTCATCACGCAATCCCCTTGGCTTTCTTTGTTGACAGCAGTAGTATAGTTAATGGATTACTTGTCCGGCGAGCGTCACACTGGGGAGCCGGTCACCCCTAAGTGTAACTCGGAGTGGGCAAAGGAACCTAGCTCAAGTCCCTATTTGTCCACAGCTATCCTGTAACATACAGGCACATAGGGTAGGTGTAGTTCAATGTTAATTGCTTATCGAAGACGTCCTACGTAGCCTAGGCCTGGAGGGTCAGACTTCAATGCTCTAGAAGGGAAAGGAGTTGGAAAGGAAAAGAAAAAGGAAGGAAAAGTGGAAGAGAGAAGGGGAGGGAGGTTATTCATCTAGACAACTACTCTTCTACGTATTACTCAGAGAAGAAAGTCACTCTAGTATTATTTTTCCTCTCTCTTTCCTCTCTAAGTCTCTCGTTATCTTCCTCTTAGTTAACTTATCCTCCTACTTCCCTCCTTCTGCTTCCTCTTCCTCTCGTAACCATTCATTCTTCCCTTTTACTTTATTACTTTAACGTTAGTTAACTTAACCTTCTTTTCTTCTTCCTCTCTTTTCTAGAGTCGATTCTTAAGAGCCTCGATTCTTAATCTCTGGGTATTTCGATTCTCAAACTCGATTTTGATCCGCAAATTCGGTTTCGGCTTTCATAATCAATTCTCAAACTCGAATCGTTCCAGGTTCCGCCACCATCTCCCAGATTGCGGTAGACAGTTCCAGCTTCATCATGTGCTCGATCAAGGATATAAGATTTCAATTCCGCAAAAGCAACGTCCCTAGGACGACTGAGAGGAAACATGAATTGATTTTTTTTTAGCGCATCTGATAGGAAAAGACCGGCAGATCTGCCAAGGCAGTGTTGATCCGGTGTAAAATGACTGCTCTTATATCTTGCGCCGCTCTGCTTCGACTCGCTTGCCTGGCGCGGGAGCAGCCGAGTATGACTAGGTGGACCAATAGGTACCTTATCTTCGCTTGTGCGTTTTCTAAGGTTCAATTCAAGCTGTATATGCACCGTGACAGTGCGAGTGTTTGTCGGATTTTGTGTTTGTTTCTGACCTCAGCTGCACGTCACCAACATGTCACGGACGTAAAGACCGCCCTCTTTGAACATCACACTTTCAGTTTCCATTTCCATTTTCACTTGCCAACTTCCCTCACGACGCATCTACTTCACGATAATAACAATTCATCGAACACAATCCGATCCAACCCAGCAGTTAAAACAGCATTGGTGGTGAGCAAGACAAACCGGTGACCACAGCGACGGCCGACCCGCCTCTTGTTTGGGAAAGCATGACAAGCCCACCCGCCTATTCGAAATCTGTGAACAATGCCAAAAGGAGCGATGAGATCCACAACCATAAGTAGCAAGCCGAGCTCCCGGCGCCGAAAGTTGGACACGGCAACATCATGGCCAAGTACGGAAAGGTCGACTCGTGTTGGGGAACCCTGGATATCTTGATGGCACCCGACCCCTCCACCCCGGAGTACCGGACAGCGTCGTGGGCTGCATCACTCTTTGTCAGGTGCGACTATGTGGCCTGTCTGATGCGCGAGGGCTTCTTCTGGTTGGCTGACAACTTTGTGCTGGTGGAAGGTTTCCTCGACCTCACGGTGAATTCGCGGTGGTTAGCCTTGGGTTTCCGTTGGGCACGCGTCTGGGTCCTTGTCGACAAGTCTCATGGCGAAAATCCACGCTGAATCGGCTATCTCGAGGTCGCTACGAGGTCTTTTGATGCCGTCACCAGTTTCTGGCTACAGGCCCTATCGAGGGAACATGTCTCAATCGCGTATACCAGGAACGCGCGTGATCGGTGCGTCTATTGATTGGTATACGCGAAGCATGCCTGGACAGTTCTTCACCTCCGTTTATGACGACGCGGCCCTGCAGGGCTGGTGGCCATGGCCAAAGGAAGGGGCTAGCTCTGTGGCTGATCCCTATACAGGGAAGCATTGTTGGGATGACGACCTGTATAGGTCTTACCCGTCAATTCCCGCTGGTTCAAAGCCTCGTCATGCGGCCAGCGTTAGCCGTCACCATCAACAACACCCAAAGGCTGCGCCATCATGTAGATGGGGGTGGGGGAAATGACTGCAGAGGTTGATACCATTGAAAGTTCCTGAGCCCTAGTGGCTGTCCTACCTTAGATACCTACTTCTGTTCGGCTTTGTATACGGAGTTCCAAGACATTAAACCACTCAGTCTAGTAGTGATTATTGAAAGATGAATTGAAGTCAACTCTGTGTCAAATCCAGTGCTATTTCAATCCATGTGCAAGTACAGCTTGAGGAACTGGCCGTATAATCAGGAACTGAGAGTTGATTACCACATGTTTGACATTCATCGAACACAAGCAGTAGCTACGGAGATAAAGGGATGGAGGGCAAGGAAATGAGGGTGTAACTGGGTAGTAGTGAGACATTGCCGTTGAAATCGACAGGCCGAGCTCGAACAAGGTCCACGTTCCGATGCTTGTTAAGTGTCATGTCACTCTCATTTAGACTGAGCTGCTCCTGTTCACGTACTTGTACACATCGCCCCACCATCCAATCCGTGCAAGAACGCCGGGCGCCATCATCCTCTGTCCCAAGTTGGTATCGAGGACCAGCCAGTAGCCAAGACAACGAGAAAGAAAGATGACAGGCAAACAACTGGTAGCCATCACAGAAATATAGCAAATCATGAGCTCGACAGGCAACACTGCCTCTTTTCCCAGCCATCACCCTCAACCCTGACCACCCCCAAACCTCACGAAAGATACCCCGGCTAATACAGCGTCAAAAAGATCTGCGCAATGGCCGCCTTGTCGTACTTGACATACTTCCCCTTCCCCTTGTCCACCTCATGGTACCGGTCCCAGAAGCGGTTATACAGCGGCTCGATCATGTTCTGCATGTCCTTGGCAAACATCTGACGCACCTCCCTCTCCATGCTGTATCCCTTGTGGCGGAGCACCATGTCGTCAAAGCTGGCGTTGAAGGCGGCAAACTTGCCCTTGATGTTCTCCTTGTCCTTGGACGACAGGCCCTTGAGGATGGACGCCGAGTCGACCACCATGGCGCCGCCTTGCCCAGAGGTCGGGCGCCCCCCGCCGCCGCCGACGCCCCGGCTGGTGTGGATCACGTCGAACAGATGCACGCTCACGTCCTTGGCGGTTTCTGTGTAGAGGCTGGTGGCCTTCTTGCGCCACGTTTCGAGCACGCTGAGGCCGCGGCCTTCGAGCAGACCGGCGAGGTCGGAGGTTTGGATCATGCGCTCGATGATGGCCACGCTGTTGGCGAGGAAGACGCCCATGATGGGTTTCTTGTGGAGGAGGAGGCGCGCGCGGGCGTCGAGGGCCAGCAGGAGGGCCTCGATGGTATCGGTGCAGTAGTGGGCAAAGATTTCTCTGCCATCGGCGCCGATGTCGAAGGAGGCGAGGCTGGGGATGGCGTCGCTTGTGCCGTTCCGTGATGCGGCGGTAGATTTCCAGCCACCGTCGCCGAGTGAGATCATGATGCTCGAAATTGGCCGCAGGAACTCGACCATCGTCTGGAGCCGTTGCATCGTCTCAGACACGATGGGTACCGGTGCGCCGTCCATTGGGAGCGTTTGTAGGCTGTTGACACGCCTCTTGGTTTCCTCGAGGAGCTCCGGCAGCGAAGACTTGGCAGTCTCGCGAACCGGCTTTAGTGACGCCGCGAGGGGATTCTTGAGCTCGCCTGTCCTTCGTTCCAAGTTGTTGGAGAGCTCCGAAATAATCTCGACAATCTCGTAGGCCAAGTAACAGTCGGTGTTCATGTGCGCCTTGATATGCCCGTTCAACTCCCGCAGGGTCCTTCCCAGTTCCACCAGCGACGGCTGGCATGTCGCCTCGAAGACCGGACCCCAGTCTTCTCTTGTGAAGATGTTGCAGATATTTTCGTACTCGGCGATAAACAGGCCTTCCATCGCCTGGGCATACGTCCCTATCCCGTTCGTTCCGGACCGGTAGACGGCGTCGGCGTTCTTCTTCTTCGCTGTGCTGGTGCTGGCAGTCGCCAGGTTTACTAAGGCGGACGAGAGGTATTGTGACCGTATTTCGATGTAGATCTTTGCAATTGGCGACTCCTGGGGTGCTCCTGATCCGCCGCTCTGCTGATGCACCCCGGCAACAAACGAGTTCATCAGGCCCAGCCTGGCAAACTTGTCTTGCGAGAGAACGGGAAATGGCTTGCTTTTCGTGATAAAATGCAGTGGTTCCAGCGCTCGTGGTGTTTCGTTACGCAATAGCTTGTCGAACGAGTTCTCGAGCTGCGTGTTGCCGAGCTTTACTAGTCGTTGGAGCTCGGCAACCGTCTGTTGTGTTGAGCGGAGGTTGGACGCCTTCATGTCGCTGAGAGCCTTGTTCAGGCGCTTGATCGAAGCCAGGTAGTTTGGCAGGCCAGCTTTGTCCGGGCCCATCCGTATGATCTGCTCCTCATCGTTCTTGCTGTCGGCCGGTTGGCGGAGTCGTTCAATAGCTGCGAGGACAGAGTCGATGTCTGGTCGATGAATTGGTCAACTTCGGGCGTCTCAGTGACTGACAAAGCCGATACAGCAGGCCACCTACTGTTGCCGAGTATCTGCAGCTTCTTTGTCTCGCCATTGAGGGGTCCTGCGACGTCGCGCACACTCTTGCCCGTGGCCTCGAGCCTGCCGAGACATGCCTGGATCTTTTTCGTCAACTGCGTCGTCTTCTCGAGCCGCGAGTTGAGGACGTCGACCTCGGCCCGGGCCTCTTCGTCGGCAGCATGCCGACTGTTGATGACCCCGACGGCCATGCTTGCGCCTTCAGATCCGATGAATTGCGTAGGCCTTTGTATTGTTGGTTGTCTTGCGATGTCAACGTTGGTGGAGTCCAGGTCATTGGGCTCTTGTGCCCACTCCACCCATTGTTGCCTGAACCCCACGCCCCCACGGCGCAGCATTTTCGGGCCAGTGTTTCCGTAAGATCTTAAGTTTTACCTAACTTACAAGTTTCCCATCACACCAAATCACGGCTGTCTTAGAGTACCTTACCACTCCGTGTTAAAGCTTACAACTTGCCGTAGTTCTAAGTAGTTGTTCTGTAGGTCATAAAGTTCTTCACTGAAGATATAGCTCAGCTTCTGGCGAAGGGAAGAGAGAGTCAACATAGAGTATCGACCGGATGATGTTATTGAAGGGTGAGGTCATGTTCTCAGATACGGGACTCTGTCTGATGGCCTCAATACGGTGTTTTTTATACCACAGGTCTTCTCTCATCCGAGTTTCTGCGTTGGACTAGGCGTGTTCAGGCGGCATGGACAGCTTATACCATTGCTCGGCGTTGTCCCGCACAGCAGCGGCTGTGGATCCCCCCGGCGGTATGAGAGAGTTCAAGACGGCGCGTCCTATGGCTTCCCAACGCCAATCTCGCCACCGTTCTGACCTGGTTGGATGATAAGCTCTGGCCTCTACTGTTTCGCCGCTCTCCTCTTCTGGGTCCCTTCAGCGCGGGTTCCCCATATTGCAAATTTCTCCACCACCTCTACATCATCAAAGTGCGTGACCGCCTCCCACCTCGGACCGTCCATTTCGCCCGTTTCCGAGTTCTGTTCCTCGGTTCCTGTACCAATCGACCCCTCAGACTGCCCATCCCGCTCCGTGCACGCGTCGGACTCCTCATAGTAGGGGATCATACTCGTCGCCGTCAATGTCAATCTCAAAAAAGTACTCGGAAACGGCCTCGTGCGGTGCAATTTCGGGGGTTTCGACCTTGTCCCAGTGCTGGTTTCCTTCGTCGTACCCCCACATCCTTCAGATTCCGAGGTTCCTCATGAACTCGCGTGTTTTCTCTGAAGCAATGTCGAACAATCTCTGTCTGTCCCAGTCCTCGGTCGCCGGATGCGGAAACCGAACACGCTCGTCTCTGACCAAGAGATCAATCAACGGGCAGCGGCCGCTCTG
This sequence comes from Parathielavia appendiculata, assembly GCF_033297405.1. Lineage (NCBI taxonomy): Eukaryota > Fungi > Ascomycota > Sordariomycetes > Sordariales > Chaetomiaceae > Parathielavia > Parathielavia appendiculata. Next base: position 3,186,589 of record NW_026944222.1, read on the forward strand.
GATCGCCCAGCAGAGCGGCGTCCAGCCTTTATGGTCTTCGGCGTTCAGGTCCTCCGCGCGAGCAGCGTTCGATCAACAATGCAATCGTCTTCCTGGAACGGCCCTCGGCTGCGTGCGAGAGGGGAGTGCGTCCAAAACCGTCTGCGATTGTCCCTTTGACGTCCTTTCGCTTCAGAAGTGCCTTCACAGACTCCCTGCGTGCTTGTTGAACAGCGAGCAGCAGCGGTGTCCGGCCCTCCAAGTTTCGTGAGTTTGGGTTGCTTTGGGGTTTCCCAAAAGCGCTTTGACCGCTGCCTTGCCAGCAAAAACAAGAGGCGGCCAGGTGGAGTGCCGTTTGCCCTCGCAGACCCGGCATATTGGGTTAGATCTGGCATATTGGGCCTGCAGCCGTCCATAGAGAGCAGAAGCTTAACCACTTCGGCGTGTCCCAGATCCGCCGCAAGCGAGAGCGGCGTCCGATTGTCGGAGTCAACCTGATGGTCAAGGTCGCAGAATCTGAAGATCTCCCGGACCCTCCTCGTCAAGTTTACTGAGCCAGTGATTGCCGCCAGGCTGAAAGGCGTTCTCCCTGCGCTGTCAGCAGCCCGAAGTTCTTCGCTAAAGAACTCCGCATCGCGAAGTGCCTCCGGTACCTCATCATATCTTTTTGCTCCGTCCCACCAACCCGGCACGGGAAAGAATCGAGGGTCATCCCTAGGATATTCTTTCAAAGCCCAAGACAGCGGTGTTGTCCGAGTAGCGTCCTGCGTATAAGGGTCTACAAGCCCTTTTCCGAGGCTCAAGAGTTACTTGACACCTGCCGTGTCCCCTCTCCGTGCACATAATGAGAGTGCTGTTTGCCCGTTTTCAGCTTTGATGTCAATCTCCCCGTGTCGGCCCATTCTCCTCGGCCTTTAGCAGAGCGTCTCCCTCGGGGTCCTTCAGGTGGGACTGGACCCTGTTCAGCCAGTTTCCCAGGCCTTTGCGCTGCCTGATTCTGGTATCTCCGGTCCTCTTGGACCATCTGCCGTCACCGTGTCTCTTCAGATACTTGCGGTAAATATGCAAGTTCTTTAAGCCGGGCAGAGTGCACCGGTGAGAACACCGGATGATCAGCCCGGCGCAAGTGGTCAACTGCCGAGGCTGAAGAAGATACTGGAGCAGGCTGCAGATGCACAAGCTCGAGAATTGACGGCTTCCCCAGCGAGCGGGTGATGCCGCCCCTGGTAAACAGCTCGCAGACATCACGGCCCTTGGAGGTGCACTGCTCCGCCTCGGTGGCGGCGGCTCCCTCTTGGGCTCGGCCAACGAAGGCGCGCAGGTAGGCGCCTCCGCATATTCTGATGGCGGAGACCAGGGCCGTGATGATGCCGATGGGCGCTGTTGCGACGATGATGTAGTCCTCGGTGGTGGTGCACTCGCTGAGGCACTAAATGGTCATTTTCTCCGCAAAACAGGGCGAGCAAGGGGCCCAGGCCCGAGGCCAAATTGTTTGAGAACTCGCTCAAGGAGCTGCTCATTTTGCTGTCAAGCGGCCTTCAAATAACGTATAAAGTGAGCTGACTTCCTGGCGGTAGGTATTAACCGCACGATGATGGGTTTGGGCTGGGAGCTGCGATATCACAGCAGGACATTGAAGGCCCGATGTTTGCGCTGGATTGCCGGATCTCGGCATCATGGGTGCCGGGGCAACCTGACAGATATTGTACTGTGTATACCTCGTAAAAGGCCTTCCAGTCCCTGGAATGGACTAGCCGCATGCGACGTCGCTTGCAGCTTGAGCGTATTCCATTGTCAATGATGGACTTGACACCGTCGCTGTCGGCAAGGCTCGGTTCTCGTGCAGCTGAACGACATTGGGGGTCAAGTGATGATTGGTGGCGGTGGCAGACAGTTAGTTGCAAGGTCGTGGATGGCTGGATGCGTGGAAAGGTTGGGTGCCTTGGGTTGCGGAGGACCCTAACCCTTACGGGCCTTCAGTCGAACGGTTACACATCGGTACTCTGCAGAAATACCTGACGGTCAGATACGGTTCCAACTGAGGTGGAGCTGGAGTTTTTTTCCCCACCGATTTACAGTACATGACCTGATCCTTGAAAGTCGAAACCAGATGGAAGTCGTCGCACATTGCCAACCACATATCGCCAGCTCAGTGCGACAGACCCTGGACATTTAACACCCCTGTGGTTCATCTGCGATTAGGAGTTGACTCGTCCCTCATTTGTTTTTCTTTTACCAGGGATCTCACCTCTCTTCAACGGCTGCCAGACTGCATGCTGCGCAATATACTTGCTCACCATGTCCGAGGAACGGTCCAAGATCTCGTTGCGGAGCGGGGGGAAACGGAAGGGCCGACCAGCCCTCAAGATCTCTGGGCCTATTTTGCAGCAGGATGTCGGAACTCGGGAACCGTCTGGGCGGCCAGTCGCAGAGGATGTTCCTCGCCCGCGCCCTCGTCCCCCGCCGCAACGTAGTGCCAAGGTGAGTGCTTGTTCGTCCATCTAGTGCCACTGACGTGTGGCTGACGACTATCATGGTCAGACCTCAGATCTTGTCAAGCGGCGATATTCCACGCGCTTCAACAACGTCCCGGCCGATTTCGACCCAACAACAAACCCGATGCCCTCGCTTCCGAGCCTAGATCAGTACTCGCAAGACCAGGCTCAGGATCGCCGGCCGCCCGCGTCAAGATCAGGACGAAGTGAAAGTGCGGGCGGAGGACGCCCGGGGCTCCAAGTGGATGTGGGAGCGCTTCGAGATCCCAATTTAGTCCCTGAGCAATATGTTGCCGAGATTCTCAGCGAGGCGACCGAGGATGAAATCCGCGACTACGAGACCGCTCTACGGAAGCTCAAGAGCCGAGCTTCGACCGACCTCCAGCAGAGTGTCTACCAAAACCGCACTCAGTTCATCAAGATCAGCAAGGAGGCCGAGAAGCTCAAGAGTGAGATGCGCACGCTCAGGAACCTCATGGCAGAGCTCAAGGCCAACACGACCGCGCTACGATCGGCTACCAACAGCGCGGAAGACACGGGATTCAATGGCCAAATAGGCACGGGGCTGAGCAGGAGGGACAAGCGAAGCTCCGTGGCCGATAGGACCGCGCTCTGGAGTTCCCAGATGCAAGCCCTGTACAAGAATGTCGAGGGTTCGCAAAAGTTCCTCCCAAACACCCCGGGACGCCATGTCGTGCAGAATGCTGGACCGTGGGTTGAGCTCGACAACGCCACCTACCGTTCAAGAAGAGCGATGCAGATCTTCTTGTTGAACGACCACCTCCTGATCGCCTCGCGGAAGAAGCGGAAGACGGATGGACAGGCCGCCGCCGATAGCCGCGCCCCCATGACGAAGCTTGTGGCCGACCGCTGCTGGCATCTCCTGGACGTCGAGGTGGTGGACATGGCTGGCTCCAGCGAGTCATCAAGCGGGAGGAACAAGCTCGCCGATGCCATCATGGTCAGGGGTGGCGGCCAGAACGAGTCGTTCATCTACCGGACCGAGAAGCCCGAGGACCCAGAAAAGGCGGCCCTCATTCTCAACATCCGCAAGCGAGTTGAGGAGCTGCGGAGGAATCTGCAGTCGGAACGAGAGGCCACCAACAAGGCCAAGGAAACTATCAACTACTTTGCCTCACGGGACCCCGGCCTGCTGCAGAAAACCGAGCTCCTTGAGACATTGTCTGACATCAAGGACATGTTGATTGAGGTGGACGGCAAACAGCAGAACCTCCGCTGGGTCGAGAGCCAGATGGACGAGCTGGACATACACATCGCCCTCCAGCAGATCGAGCCGGCCGTTGTCCTGATTGAGAAACTCAAGAGCCTGGCGTATGGCTTGAGGAATAATGTCATCGCCCAGGATTTCATCTCGTTCAAGGTTGATGAGAGGCGGGCAAAGCTGGCGGCACTGGTCGTCCGGGAACTCGTCAGCACACACAATCAGCAACGGAAGACGAATCAGAACGTGTCCTGGTTGACTCGACTAGGGTTTGAGGACCGGGCGCGCGAGGCGTATCTGGAGGCGCGCAGTCAGACGATCCAGAAGCGGTCGAGGCACGTATTACCAACACCGGCCGTTACTTCTGAAGTTTACGGGGCTAACAAAAAGCGCAGGCAATGCATTTTCCAGGGCAACCTGGACCAATACATCTGGGAGATCTCTTTCGTCTACTTCACCATCATCCGCAACACGGTCAGCTGCTTCCAGGCCTGCTTCCCGCCGCCCATGATGAGCGCCTGTGTCAAGTGGGCCAAGGAGGAGGTGGATGCCTTCAACGCCATTCTCGCCCGGCAGCTGAGCGGCGAGCGGGAAGGGAGCGAGGCTTGGACGCGGTGCATGGACACGGCTAGGGAGCATGCCAGTATGCTTTCGGAGGTTGGTCTGGATTTCCGCAATTTGGTTGGTCAGAAGGCGGCGGAGGTGTCGCCGACTGCGCCATCGGGGTTGGGGATTGTCGGAGCACCGGCTGCTTGAACAGGGGCATTTTCTGGGTTTTAGGCGTGCTTGGACGAGGGGTTCGACGTGATCTAGCAGAAGAAGGTAGTTTCAAACCCTATAAGGCGGATCGCAAACATGTTTCTATCTTATCAGTAACAGAATATTTTGCTGGTCTCTGTTTTCGCTGTTCCAGACCGACAGCCTCAAACCGCCAACACCAAGAGGCGTCCTGAAGACGCCTCACCTCTCACCCCGGCCGTTCGCAATACCGGGGGCTGCATCAGGGTATAGAGGACCAGTCGGGTGTCAACTGTTGGCGCCCTCAACATTGAATGGGACCGATTCTCCTATCGTTGATAGAAGATAGCAAATTGAGTTTGTTTAGGCTGGCAAGTCCCTCGAGTCCGGACGTTTAACTTGCGGGGACACCGGATATTCAGCTGATTACCTCTCTGGCATCCGATTGATTCTGATGTTTGCTGCCAATTGCTGGACATGAAAGCAAACATTTTAGTCTTATGCCCATGCGTAATGCTCAAACAGGCAGTTCGACTACAAGGCACCTGCTCGACAGTGCCGTGGGACGTATTCCTGAATCTGAGATTGTCTCTTCAAGTCTTGGCCGGTCTTCTGAATGTTCAGCAACCCAACGATCACCTCTTCGTGCCTCCCTTTTCAGGTATTCCAGAAACTTGGAACAAGTGGCGCCTCTATGACTCGTGTTCTTCAATCCAGCTCCACCCAGAACGGTCAGTGTCGAACGTCGACGCCCACGGCTTATAAATGATCTGAGCTGTATCTCACCCATTTATTGCCCTCCCGCCTTGTTGCTCCCATCCGTCTTGTCTCGGTTTGCACTTCTCACTGCCGGTTGTTTCTCTTTCGTCCTTTCCGAATAGCCGACACCCCACATCTCCCAAGAAGCCTTACAGCCGCGAATACACGCTCAAGGCCATCCTGGAGAGCGAAGAACTTCTAAGTTTCGCATCGAGAGTCCCCTTCACGTAATACCAGCAGCGGAATACCCATGTCCATGTCCTCCACGATATCCGCGACCCCTGCCTGGGTCTTGACAGGGCAGAGTGGCCCCTCGTCACTCGAATACGTCTCCGAATTTCGGCTCCCGCTGCTCGAACCAGGTGATGTCCTCGTGCGCCTCCTCGCCGCGTCGCTGAATTACCGGGAGCTGGCCATTGCGAGGGTACGTCTCTTTTCCATCAACTAATGATTTGTCCTTCCGGGACTCAGGGAGATGCCTAACGAGTTGTGTCAACAGGGGAAGTTCGGCCTCTCCCTAGCAACCCCCATAGTTCCCTCATCCGACGGCGCAGGCGAAGTCTTGCAGGTTGGCTCGTCTGTGAAGGGTCTCAAGCCTGGCGATAAGGTTGTCACGCATCTGACTGTCCATCAAGACGACAACGCCCCGGCTACCTTTGCGGATATTGCTGCGGGTCTGGGACACGGCGCTCATGGGGCACTGCGGAAATATGCTGTTTTCCATGAGAGCTCCCTGGTGAAGATGCCAAATACGCTATCGTTTCGGGAGGCGGCGACGCTGACATGCTCGGGGCTGACGGCCTGGAATGCGCTGTTCGGGCCTGGGCTTGCTAGGGCGAGGGTAAGGGACGCTGGGAAGGCGCTGGAGGGGAAGTATGTCCTTGTGCAGGGGAGCGGGGGCGTGAGTGTTGCTGCTTTGCAGGTATGTCCTGTTGCTCGTTTGCATGGGCTTCGAATGGAACGTGGCTGGGGTGGGCATACTGACGGGTGGGATAGTTTGCTCTTGCAGCCGGCGCAACCGTGATCGCCACCACGAGCTCAAATCCCAAGGCCGAGAAGCTCTCCACACTGGGGGCGCACCACATCATAAACTACAGGACAACCCCAAACTGGGGCGAGGTTGCGAAGTCCCTCACCCCGAATAACCGGGGAGTCGATATCGTCGTCGACGTCGGCGGGCCGTCGACCGTATCCCAGTCACTGAAAGCAGTGACAACAGATGGCCTTGTTGCGCTGACGGGATTGCTCGGTGCACCGGAGGATGCGCAGGTACCATCTATCATGGACGGACTGACGTATCTCTGCACGACGAGGGGGTTCTTGTTAGGTACGCGAGAGCAATTCAGGGAGATGAATGCGATCATTGATGAGAAGGGGATCAAACCATCGTTCGATGACCGGATTTTCTCATTTGAGGAGCTTAAGGAGGCTTATGAGTATCTAGAGCAGCAACGGCATTTTTCGAAGGTTGTTATTGACATCGAGTGACTACTATAGTATACGGAGTAGACATAAGCTTACCTTCCGGGTTTTACATGCATTCAATACCCTTCAGGTTGTGATGTAGGAAAACTGGGATGAATTCCCCTGAGCTCGATCCATGATGATCCTTCGGAGGAGCTCTCGCCAAGTCTCGCTTACCACACCGTATTTGGTAGACAGTGGGGCACTCTTGGCGGCATCAACCGGCCATCCTCTCACACGGAAGTAGCCCCCGTTCTCGCAAAACAACGGACCTTCTGCGACCCCTCTCATCACATTCGACCATTCCAGATTGTTGCCTTACCTTCATATCGGCTTTTAGTGACAGCAGCGCCAGTCGAAATCTTGTCGAGTCAAGTTTGGTGTTTCTTTTAAAAGCCACCTCAACTGTGACGTCTGCCTTTAACTATCCAACAGGCTCAAACGTCCAAAAGTACCAACTCTGCTGCACGGCTGCCCCTGCTCAGCCGCTGCCCACTTGCCCACCTGCCCAATTTTGACCCCCTAGACAACTGGACCCGCGCTGCGCCGGTGTGCAACCACGAACGTGCCAGTGGACACAAACGTCATTGCTTCTATTCCTCGCAACCACATCGCCGTCAGACGCGCCGATTGCAATCCGAGCTCAACCATACCATCGCGTATCACGACCCCACCTACCCTGCGCCGAACCAGCGATACCACCAATTGCCAGAATGGATACAAACATGGAGGACGTCGGGCGCGTGCCCACAGAGCTGACCTCGTCCAACCTTGAGCCCGCCACGATCCCGACTCTCGATGGCTGGATCGAGAGCTTGATGCAGTGCAAGCAGCTCGCCGAGTCAGATGTCCAGAGACTGTGCGATAAGGTTCGTCGTTGGGTTCTCGAGCCGCCTCTACCCCTCCCCGCCCGCCTGGTATCACTGCCGACATGTCTCCCTGCTCCCTTGCCTGGACACCTACCTACTTTCCGATGCCATCGGGCGAGAAAGCTTAAGTCTTTATGCGCGTTGTATTCTGCCATGCGTGCTAATTGTCCCCATCGCCAGGCACGCGAGGTCCTGCAAGAAGAGTCCAACGTACAACCCGTCGTATGTCTGCCCTGCTATTCGCGACACCATCGAGACGTCTCCTGGTCAGAGACTAATTCTTCCAGAAATGCCCCGTGACCGTCTGCGGCGACATTCACGGCCAGTTCCACGATTTGATGGAGTTATTCAAGATTGGCGGGCCCAACCCGGACACCAACTATCTCTTCATGGGTATGGCGCGGCCGGCAGATTGTTCCCAACCGATAGTGTCGACGCGAGCTTGATGTTCTGACGCTTGGGTATTGCACAGGGGATTACGTCGATCGGGGGTACTACTCGGTCGAGACGGTCACCCTGCTTGTGGCGCTTAAAATCCGATACCCGCAGCGCATCACTATCCTGCGCGGCAACCACGAGTCCCGCCAGATCACACAGGTCTACGGCTTCTACGACGAGTGCCTGCGCAAGTACGGCAATGCCAATGTGTGGAAGTACTTCACCGACCTATTTGACTATCTCCCCCTCACCGCCCTCATCGACAACCAGATATTCTGCCTGCACGGCGGTCTCTCGCCGAGCATCGACACGCTCGACAACATCCGAGCCTTGGACCGGATCCAGGAGGTGCCGCATGAAGGTCCCATGTGCGACCTCTTGTGGTCTGACCCCGACGACCGGTGCGGCTGGGGCATCTCGCCCCGCGGTGCGGGGTACACGTTCGGCCAGGACATATCAGAGGCATTCAACCACAACAACGGCCTGACGCTGATTGCTCGGGCACATCAGCTCGTGATGGAGGGATACAACTGGTCGCAGGACCGTAATGTGGTCACGATCTTCTCCGGTGGGTTGCAAACGACGCTCAACTGCTACCTTCTTTTGCTGACACCACAGTAGCTCCCAACTATTGCTACAGATGCGGTAATCAGGCGGCGATAATGGAGATCGACGAACATTTGAAATACACCTTGTATGTGCTTACCAGTTGCGTGGTCTGATCGACGGCGCTAACCAGCTCCGCAGCTTGCAGTTTGACCCGTGCCCAAGAGCCGGTGAGCCCATGGTTTCAAGGAGTAAGTCCCTCCTCTACTTTTGGTCACGATTCAAACATTATTAACTGGACCTTGTAGGGACCCCGGACTACTTCCTGTAATGGAGTTGAGCCAATCCTGTTTTCTAGCCATGCAGCCGCATAGAGCTGGGACCAGTTTAGAGGGGAAAGGCGTCTGGGGATATGTCGACCCAGGTTTTGTCCTCCACATCCTGCCGCCGCCACAACGGGCTGGGCGGTGGAGGAGTGACGTGCACTTGATGTATCAAGAGAAACCCGACAAAGACGGTTACTTGCTCCCTTCTTTCTTTCCCCTTCTGTGAAACCCGGGAAGAAATGCCCGGGTTTCGGTCCGGGTAACTGAACACACTGAAACGGGAAGTCAGCTGCCGGTTGAACCTGGGGCTTGCTTACCTATTTTTGTTGGAAGCCAGCTCTCGTTATATACCTAAAGGGACAAGATGGAGAGAAGCCAGTTGTGCTATGCGACTGCGGCCGTCTCCGATATCAGTTGCGAGCGGTTTCTTGTCTGTTGGTCGCTGATTTTTAGAGGCCGTTGTTCATGTGAAGTGCATTGAGTCCTGAGAGGCGATTATGACGCTGACACGCACGGTTGGATGGGCGAAAGCCTAGGGGCTGGTCTCAGTCATATGGTCCGAGCAAAGCACCAGTTGGAATTTATCCCTCCTTCGTTCCCTCTTCCCCGGTCTTTTTGTCGTCCTTCCATTTTATTATCGTCCCCTCTCATGTCCGTTCATCTCTACGTCCTCATCAGATTTCGCGGCTTTTCATCATCAGTGGCTGCCCAATGGGTCGTTATAAGAGATGGCCAGTATGTGGTGGGTTGACGACTTCAAACTCAAGATCTCAGTGTGCCTCTTCGACGCATTTCGTCGACTCTTCATTGCGCGAAGTCTTCTCAGCACTGATGCGCTACACGAGATGGCACGACCTTCGGTGGGGACAATATGCCCAACATACCGGCAGAGGTACAGGGAAAGATGGCCATAGCAAGCAGATGCGCTCAGACATAGATCCAACATCCGCGGCACCCAATAGCCATGTCCACAGACGTATCCAGCTGTACATCTGATCAACGAGTTGGCGGACGGGCCATGGTCCTTATCTTTCCTTGGGCACTCCGCAACCACTGCGTGACGGTAAAGCCATGCGATCGAGCACTCACCACCCATATATCTCTCACCACCATAAATGCAGATGATGTGGCCGGGACGCAGGTCACGGCTCAGACTGAGCTTCCCGGAGACCCCGCTTGCACTTGATCGAGGTCAAAGAACCATAATAAGTGTGCAGAGCATCGCACTGGGACAATATGCATGCACCTCCCTCACACCCTCGCCTCCCCGGATGCAGTCCGCTTGTTTTCTGCCTGACACCTTTCTTTTCACAACTGCGATCGCCATCTCATTACATCTCATTTCAACGTCTGCTCAGGTTTATTCGCTCCTCTTGAAGCCTGGCAAACCAAGGTACAATGTCGAGCCGGACTACATCAAGCGCGGCCGCTCCCGCAACCGGGTCCGGACCCGGCTCTGGGTCTGCGGTACGTCTCAATTGCTGGGGAGGAAAGCAGCAGCTGGCAAAATTGTGTGCTGCGTGAGAATTGTGAAGCTCTGGTTGATCCATACGCCGGAGCTCGAGACATGCCGGACACAGCAGATGCTCGCTCCCACCACCCCTCCCTTCCACTCAACCCCATCCAGTACTAACGGCTCCTCACCATCCCAGGCCTCACAAGCCGGCCCGCCCTATGCGCCGCGCACGGCAGCCGTGGGCGGCATCCCGAACGCCGAGGTCGACGGCACCATCAGCGGGGTGTTCGTCGTGCTGTTCCTGATGGCCGCATTTGGCAACATCACCGTCTTCCGCCGTAACCGCCGGCAGGGGTATAAGTTCCTGTTCTCCGCCCTGCTCGTCAAGTTCAGCGTGTGGCGCATCGCCGCGCTCTCGCTGCGCATCGCCTGGGCGGCGCACCCGCGCAACATCCGGCTGGCCATCGCGAGCCAGGTGCTCACCGCGGCGGGCGTGCTGATACTGTTGCTCGTAAATCTCGTGTTTGCGCAGCGGGTCGTGCGGTCGTATCATCCCTTCTTTGGGTGGAGCCGGCCGGTGACGGGTTTGTTTGGGATGCTGTTTGGCAGCGCTGTCATGGCCATGGTTGCGGTTGTGACGGCGACGGTGCAGAGCTTTTTTGTGATTGACGGGTCGCCGCCCAAGATTGCGGACCGGACGGTGCAGCTGGTTTGCGGCACGTACCTGGCCGTGTACGCGTTCCTGCCTGTGGTGCTCGTCACGCTGGCGGTTTTGGTGCCGAGGAAGGTCAGGATCGACAAGTTTGGGGAGGGCCACTTCCGCACCAAGTTCGGGTTGCTGACGTTCACGGCCTCCCTGCTGACTCTGGGCGCCGTGTTCAGAGTCGCCGTCGCCTATTTCCCCCGTCCGGTCGCGAACCCGGCATGGTTCCATAGCAAGGCCTGCTTCTACTGCTTCAACTTTGGGATCGAGTGGATAGTGGTGTTCACGTACACTGTGTCGAGGTTCGACAAACGTTTTCATATCCCCAACGGAAGCCGTGCGCCGGGGCACTATTCGTCCTCGTGGGCTGATTATGGAATCCCAGGCGGTCCGGTGGCGCTGGCTGGGCCCTTCGGGAAGTTGAGGAGGAGGAAGCAAACGAAAGCCGAGATGGAGGTGGTTGCGGACGTGGCAATGCCGCCGGTGGCAAAGACGCCGAGCCGGTGGAGTGTCATGAAGTCTGGCAACTTCTCCTCTTTGTCGCTACCAGGCAGCACTTTGGTGGACGATGAAGATTGGGAGACGGTGACGAAGGTGATGGTAAGTTCCTTGAAAAGCAAAGCGTTCCTCTTCAGGGTTGAGATGTGCTGACGGTGAATCTATCCGCACAGCAAGAGATTTATGGCATCGACGAGGAGGCTCAACGCCTCGAGAGCGTACAGAAGCCGGGCCCGCTGCCTCGTATCAGAATCAGCCGGTCGGGAGATCTTGTCAGAGGTCTGCAAAAGCGTGCCTCTACTGAGACATGGGCCTGGCTAGCAGGTGTAGAGGACCACCACGACGGCGAGGGATATGGGCCAGAAAACGGTGCCTCTTCTGCGGCCAGATTTTCGGCGAGTGGTGTTAGAGACGGTGCCTCTTCGGCCGGGGGATTCTCGTCAAGTGATGTCACGGAAGGGCGCGACGGTGCCTCGACTGCGGCAGGCAACTCGTCAACAAGTCAGGGTGAAGGATCCAGGCAGGCGTAAGCAACGGGGGCCCATTTGGAGCTGTTCGTGTTCGTTATGCGGCGGTGGGTTTATTGATGTTTTCTTTTCCAAACCAGTCAGTGCCAGTGGGTCGGGGGAAGAAAAGCAGCTTATGGTCAGACGAGGAGCGATTTCTTTAGCATTTCGAGGGTCAACGCTGCAATTAAACTGAGAGGGTATGGAGACGTTGCGAGTACAAAATACGCGCAGATGCCATGAGGGTAGCAGCGCATATGAGAGAACAGTGGCCGCTATTCAACAGAAGAGCGAGGTTGAACGAACAATCGACACCTCTCTCTCATTGCTGTTGAAGCCCAGGAAACCAGCCACGTTGACGGCCCTCCACCTCCAATTCCCTGAAGACCGATTGCTGCCCTGACGGCCAGAAACCAACAGCCCTTGGCCGGCTACCATGTTCACGGCAGAAGCCATATAAGCCGGGCAACAAAGGCGTTCAGAACACTGGATCTCCTTGGCACGCAGGCAGCGAGGGTAAGTAAGGTCAAGGTAGCTTTGACCATTCATGCGTACCGTGCCCGGCTGAGGGATCATGCGGACGAAGTCATAAACTCAAAGGTTATCATCGCCGACAGATCGGATTGCATCACACCAGGTGTTAGTTTCAATTACCGCCCTTCATCCACACTGAAATGCAAGATGCCCCTGTACTCAGGAGACCTATTACCCAACCATTGGACCTGTCGCAGACTCGTCCTTGGGATCTCCGCGCCCGCCCCCGTCGATTACTTGACTCCCGTTGCGATCTGCTGCTCTCGGCCACGGAGACCGGCGAACCTTATGGGACAAAATGTAACCAGGACTGCCGGCGGTTTGGCAGCCCTGGCAGTCCCGCTGGTGCCGATCCAGTGTCTGGATTCACCCAAGGTCGTCTCATTAAGTGTGTCTGTTCCTCCCAAGAGGTAGATGTGATATCGGATGACTTACACTTCAGCAACTACATAGGTGATCCGACGACAGCATAGTCGTTTGCAGGAGAGCGTGTCAAACAACCTGGGGAAGGATGTATAGGCAGGGTGCCATCGCATAAAATTCCCGACAGGCGCGGGGCGTGATCGCCGCATGTCTGAAACCTCTCCACGGGACCAGCCCAGGGCAATCTTTCAGTAGGAATGCGGAGGAGGACCCGGCTTATAGTTGCCAACCAGGTGTAGCCGTTTCGAAATCAGAGGACACCCGTCCAAGCTCGTAAGAAGTATCAACGGGAACCGGACAGACAAACGGGGAATAAGTGGTTGGCACACGTTTCAAGGCCTGGAAGCCAATGTTTCGCGGCGACATGATAACGTTAGCCAAAACCGGAGCAACAATGATCTGTTGCCAGGGACGTTGGGAGAGTGGACAGGCCTCTCTTTGAGGCTCAACTTCCCATGTCTATTGAACGTTTGTCATAGAGGCGCTCCTACGAAGTCAGGGGCAGCATGATATCGTCGTCACTGGGGCTGACTTGAGGCTTGCTGGAGGGCTGCAGTCCCGATTTGCCGGACAACATTGACGGCTTTGATTTGGACGGTCTGCGCGGGCAGGGAAAGGCGGCTGTACACGCTGCGACGTGAAGAGAACGTTGGCCTCGAACCATTTGTAGCAGGAGGGTGTCATTTTGGTTTGATTTTGCGCCTTTTCCCGCCGGGCTTCGGTGGCTGGAGCCTCAGATACCCAACACCAATGACAGGCAGTCAGATCTCATTCCCTGAGGCATCGCGTTCAACTAGCCAGTCGTCACATCCGCCTGCACGAGGAGCGCTTATTTATGCTGTGAAAAGGCACGTGCATTGATCGGATATGAAACGAAAACAAACGGCTTCCCAATGCGTTGTTGCAAGGACGAGGTTTCAGGAAGATTTGTGTTCAGTTTAGGACATCTCAGAATGCGCCGAGTCTGGAACCGCCTGATTCCACGATTCCAGGGCTCCACGACGCCATTGGGTCAATGCCCCCACAACCATGTGCTGAACCTCGGAAAGCTCCCGCACACCGAAGCTTGAGCTCCAGCTCAAAAGCTAGGCTGTTTTCAGATTCCGAGTCTACACGTGTATGTGAATCACTTCTATGGACGAAATACCTCCGTACCAGCTCTGTCTACACTACATTATTTGTCAGGCTGGCTTCAAATATCGTTTTGGAAACAAATTCAGTATTCGTTCGTCGGTCTTACGCAAGCTTTAGCTTGGGTTGCAGTTGGAGTTTTCGTTCAGTCACGTCGTGTGACCGTACGACAGGCACCTATATGCAAATTACAAGTCGCTGAGCAAATCCGATAACTACCGTAGGTGTTCTCACCTGCTCTGAGATACTGCGGCATAGTTGATGATGACACGCATCAGAAGCTCGACGTAAACCTTGAACGAGCGGCCTGGCTCTCGGCTTGACCTGTCTGCAATGGCTAGCTTGTCTTGACAGATAACTCGACAGGCGGACGTTGTCGTTCTGCACAGGCAGGGGCCAGTCTATAGTTGCGATGCCAAGACCTCTTGAGCTCCCAATGTTTGTACTGCCTAGTAACTACCGTGGAGCGACTGCATTGTCTGCTGGTTGCATGGCGTTTATGCTTACCACCCTCATCTTGGTGTTCCTCCTGACCGCCCATTCTTGCCACGATGGCATTGCCATTTTGTCCCAAGCCTCCTTCAGTTTTGAGACACGGTGACCAGAAGTCACAGCCTGGAGAAACAACACGAGCAGGTACGGATTACAGAGGTGCAATTACTCACCGAACAGGGGGGTCTGGAAGCTGCTAACCTTATGAGGAAAGCCGCGCCCAGGGACCTCAACCTCAAGCGAAATTGGACATCGTGGGTCTGACACCAATCTCCCAGTTTCGTTTTGCTGAAGACGCCAAACCTGCACGCTTTTGTCTCTTCTTCGATTCTCGCCAGCCGCTTTGCTTCTTCAAGCTCTACTGAGGGGTGACAAAGAACAAATTTGGACCCACGGTCCTCCAGACCTCCACACCAAACAGGCTCGGCTCGCTCCTTCTATTCTCTCGTTTTTCACACTCGTTTCGACCCGACCACTTTCCCGCTCTCCCGCTCCCGCTCATTCGCTTCCCTTGTTGGGTTCCGAAAGCAAACCCCCACCCAAGAGGGGATTGGAACCGCCGGTTCGCCATTCGCTCCTTCGCGTCTCTTTCTCGCGGCTGCCTTGGGGATCCTGCACCTCACCGTCTCACCTTGCCCACGGACGGTCCTGCCGCATCGTGCCTGCGCTTCTATTCGAGTGGATTTGAGCTGCGTCGACCCGTCGACGAGAAGAGCAAACAGCGTCGCCGCCGTTCCGGGTGGAGACTGTCTGCTTTACCTCGAACTGTTGCCGCAAACTCATACACAAGCTCTCTGCTTAACCTTGCGCGGCGGGCAGGCCGATCTCGGTCGTTGCCCCCTAATCAAAACACGCAGGCCAGCGCTCACCGCGTGGAGGAGTGCTTCGTTCAATCGCAGGCCTTCGTGGTATCAGACCGCCGCCAAGCTCGCAGCTACATTGCGAAACTGCCCAGCACCGGAGGCCCATGAGCTGTGGCAAACCCGAGGAACGACCATGAATACGGCACAGCAGTGACACAACTACCGGGAACTCACTGACAATCGAAAGGACAATCAGAGGCTCCTCAACTGGTATCAGCTCGAGAACCGGAGAGATTTTCGAGAACGTGGCAGCCACCTCGAGTCATAGACAGTTCGGGAAGAGGCAAGGACTTCGCAACACCTGAGCCTCTTTGCTGGCCCTCTTCTCGACGCCGTCGGCCGCCATGTCTGCGTGCCTATCGCTCAAGGGCTCCAAGGCATGCTCTGCCTTCCAGTCGGCCGCCGTGTCCACCACGGACAACCATGTCGTGGGGCTGTTGTATGTGCACCAGAATCCGCGTGTCGTGGTGTGATAAACTGACTCTCTTCCTGCAGTCCCTTTCTTCAGTTTGCGTCCAACGTAGACATGCTTGACGCGCTTCTAACGTCCTACGTACAGACCGATTACGTCCGGGAAAAGTCAGTGCCCCCAAGTGCCGAGGCAGATCTGAAGCTCGGGAAGGATCTGACAGTTCTGCTAGGTACTCGACTCTCCTTGGCTGCACAAGCATCGACTACACCAACACAAGTGACCTCTATGCACGCTTCACGACTACAGTAATCTGTAATGCTATTATCCAGAATTCCATTCGACCCTGCAACCTCGCGGCGGCAGACTCTCGACCTGTCTGCGCCGAGACATGCGTAGGTTGAACCCCGTCCTAAGAGCGAGCTCCGTGTTGATCATAGCTACAGGCACAATTTGCACAAGCCGAGGCTTATGTCCTGGCGGACAGCTCAGTCTGCCCCAATCCCGGTAGCAATGCGCAGTCGCAGATCCGGGCGGATTTCACGAACTGCGCCCTGCCTGACAAGTCGTTATCGAGTCGAGACTGCATTCCGGGCATCACAAACGAGCCCGAGAACTGCGGTTATGGCAACAGCACTATAGGGCTCTGTTCCTACTGCGCCGCGGGCGGAATCAACTCGACCGATACCTGCTGCTATAGCGCCGATGCCGAAACCCGCTGTGCCGGCGTCGTCCTCCCGAGTATCACACCCATCAATCTCCCGACAGTCACAGCAACGGCAACGCCAACTTCAACTCCTAATGAGGACCAGGCAGGTGGCGGTGGCGGCCTATCCGGAGGGCAAATTGCGGGCATAGTTGTTGGGTCTCTTCTGGGCGCAGCGCTCTTGGCTGCCATTATATTTGGCTTGCTTGTCTACAGGAGGAGGCGGGGTGGCAGCCAGAAGGGCAGCATTTTCAACCAGCCGTCGCCCGCTCGCCAGGGCCCGCCGTCGCAGATGGGGAGGACTGGCACGTCCGCTGGTTTTGAGGTGCTTCCTGGTGGAAGGATTGCCCGAATGTCGGCTCTCGAGGGCCATTCCGGCGAGTCGCCGTCGCGTCACACGGCCCGCGATACGCCTCGGTCTGTGCCAGGGACCGCAGGAGGGTATCGTACTAGCAGCAGGAGGAGAGTTGATGACCATTCATCGTCGGATGGATTCGGTGACAGTCCGGCATCTGACCGTGCCGCCGTTGGCGTTCTCCGACCGCCGCCGACAATGCTGAAGCGAAACGGGTCTCTTTCCAGCAATTCGGTCCTGGCGGGTGAGGATGTGCAGTCGCCGAGTTCCGGAGCCTTGTCGTCGCCGCAGGGAGTATCGAGTAGCCAACAGTCTGAGCAACTTCCCTTCTTCAAAGACTACTATTCTCAAGACGACATCCACCCCGGAGACCGGGTTGCCGTTCTCTGGGCGTACCAGCCACGGGCGGCGGACGAGTTCCTGCTGGATCGGGGCGACATGATCAAGGTGGTGGGCATATGGGACGACGGCTGGGCGACGGGTGTCATGGTGGACGAGCGGGCGGAGCAGTGGGAGGCGCGCCGCCAAGCTCAAAGAGACAGCGGGGTGTCGAACACATCGGGGCGAGCGCGCGACGACTCGCCGCCCGTCAGCGGCGAAATCAAGGCATTCCCGCTGGTGTGCGTCTGCCTTCCGGAGCACTGGAAGAGGACGATCGACGGCGACGGCTCGACCGACACGTCCAGCGCGAATCCGTACATGACGACGCAACCCTGAGCGCGCTTGCGTATGATGACGAACGCATTTTCTCTCGACTAGACTTCCAATGATGCTCGATGAACGCTTCGCTGGTTCTTTTTTGTTGCGGCATTGTCTACGGCGTTTTTGGGATCACGATATTACCTGGCTTTCTGCCCCTGGCGGTTTCTTGATATTAGCGATCTCTGGAGCTGGGAGATTCCACGAACCTCCGGCTACCGGTAGAGGCGGCTGTTTTCCTGGAATGGCTCCCTTTCCGGGGCCATGACGCTTGGGCGTCCCAGCTCCTCTCCGGCCATGCCAACACCCGGACCGGAAATGGACCGTCGGGTTAGGCTCTCGCATTGCGGCAGGACGCCATACTTTCCATTTCGTTGTTATTCTATATACCCCGGTTTGCCGCCATCAGTGGTGTTTGAGGCGTGGAAACTACTTTCAAGACCGGCTTCGTAAGGGAGATCAGATGCAGCTCCCTAGACGGGTGTCTTTCTCTGAGGAAGAGAGGAGGAGGGCAGCAAGATTTACCTTCCCAATAAGCTACCTGCAAGCTACCAGTGCCCGCTCAACGGCTATCGAAGCAGGACCATGGCCATTTCAAAACAAAGCCACAGATATTCAGCAGATATTCTTCGCCTACTGGTAGAGCCAAGTTCTCTTTAGTTAGACTTCAAAAGAACGAAGTAGCAGGGCACCTGGTTGTTTGTGATTGTTGTGTTCCCTTGGGCCTTAGTTATAGAGCGCGAGACGGACTACTGGATGGTTATAACAACTCGACCTACTGGGATATTGATGAGGTCTCAATGGTATGCTGAGAACACCTTTCGTGTGATATTGAAGGTAATTTGACAGGTAACGTCAGGTTGATATGAGCGACTTTGCCATACTGAATACACGCAACCAAGCTCCTTTATTGATGAGCTCGACTCTCCTGAAATGGAACCTCCGGTGAGAGCTCGCGCGCTAGTTGGTTAAGCTCCAGTCCAGCCTCCGCAGCTGCAAGGCTTATCTTATCTCTCCAGATCCATTCGCTGTCGTTGATGGAGGCACGAGGCAGACAGCATGGCCCGGGAGCTTCAGTTGTTGCACATGCCCCCGAGCTTGTGCTTGTCAACTGCACGTCGTGATCCTCCCGCCGAAGAATTACTTTGGGCTGGACGTATTACTCTCATTGCGTTATCGCCAAGACGCTCGCTCCCCTTCCGACACGCAAGGTTCTTGCACTGCTGACCGCCGACTGCCAACCGCCGACTGCCAAACTCACCGCACTTGATTCCAAGTCAAACGAGGCCCTTGGTCAAGATGTGCCACGACCCTCCGAAATTCTGCCCGAGGTAGCTAGAACTTGAGATAACAGGCATTGGAATCCCCCAACAACGATGGGCCAGGGCTTTTCCCTTGCCGCCCCCCGCGCTGGGGGCGCCGGCATCGATGTTCCAGAGCTCGGCGACTTGGTCTACGAACGGTCCGTCGGTACCGGAGGCTTCATGAAGAGTGTTCGAGCGCGGCATCACGATGGTGTTGTGCTGGCCAAGGTCCTCATCAAGCCATACCCCATGTCCCTGGACAAATACAAGCAGGAGATTATTCGTTAGGGAACCGGCTCTTGATCGCTGTGACAACTCAGTTGTGCTGATGTCTGTTGTCCTCCAGGCGAGCGACGAGTTCTAGCCGACGTGCCGAATGCCCTACCGTACCAACGAGCCATCGAGACCGAAACGAATGGATATCTTGTCCGCCAATTCCTCTACAACTCGCTCTACGACCGCCTCAGCACCAGGCCGTTTCTGGAAGACATCGAGAAGAAGTGGCTGGCGTTCCAGCTTCTGTGTGCCCTCCGCGATTGCCACAGCAAGGGCGTCTATCACGGCGACATCAAGACCGAAAACATACTTGTGACGTCGTGGAACTGGCTCTACCTCTCTGACTTCTCATCGTCCTTCAAGCGCGTCATGTTGCCCGAGGATAACCCCGGCGATTTCTCGTATTTCTTCGACACGTCTGGCAAGAGGACCTGCTACCTTGCACCAGAGAGGTTCCTGCCGCCCGGCGAAGAAGCCGACCCGAACGCCAAGGTGACCTGGGCCATGGACGTCTTCAGCGCCGGCTGTGTCATTGCCGAGCTGTTTCTCGAGACGCGCATATTCAGCTTGAGCCAGCTCTATTCGTATCGGAAGGGTGAGTACGATCCGAGCATCTCGCATCTGAGCAAGATCCCGGACAGGGACCTGCGAGAGATGGTTGTCCACATGATTCAGCTGGATCCCCAGAAGCGATACTCTGCCGAGCAGTACCTGGACTTTTGGAAGGGCAAGGTGTTCCCAAACTATTTTTACACCTTCCTGCATCAGTATATGGAGGTCATCACCGACCTCTCGTCTGGTCAATACGTCTCAGGAGAACCAGCAGGGAATATCAGCAAAGCAGACAAGCGCATCGAGCGGGTATGGCTGGACTTTGACAAGATTTCGTATTTTCTGGGCTACCAGAACGGCGAGAAGCCGGCGGAGGAGTCCCAGCTTTCCCCGAGACTCGGCCTGGGGAATTTCCCTGTGAGGCTCAATATTCCGAACAACGAGCATTACGTCTCGGCGGAAAAGCAAGGTTCTGCCGACGACGGCACACTCATCTTCCTGACCTTGGTTGTCTCAAGCCTCCGAAACACGGCACACGCCGCCGCGAGGATCAAGGCCTGCGACATCCTGCTCGCCTTTGCAGAGCGCCTGACGGACGAAGCAAAGCTGGACCGCGTCCTTCCATACCTAGTTATCTTGCTTAAGGACAAGTGCGACATGGTTGTGGTCTCGGCGACCCGGGCTATTACACAACTCCTCGACTTGGTCAAGGTCATCACCCCTGTGAACTCGCAGATCTTCTTAGACTACATCATGCCTCGGATGGAACCTCTGCTGCTGGACACCCAGCGGACGTTGAGCCCGATCGTCCGGGCGACATACGCATCTTGCCTCGGGAAGCTGGCAATCACAGCGGATCGCTTCCTCGCCATGGCTGCGACGCTGCGGGCGGATGGATCCGCCGCTCTGGCTGATCCTGAAGTTGAGCCCGGCAATGAGGCCGGGGCGGCCTTTGCGGGGCTGTTCGACAACGCTCGACGGGAGCTCGCCGAGATATTCGAGGCCCACACCAAGACTCTCATTGAGGACCCGGAGCCCTTTGTTCGAAGGGCATTTCTCACTTCGGTCCCCGACTTGTGCATCTTCTTCGGTGCTGCCCAGGCCAACGACATTATCCTCACACATCTCAATACTTATCTGAATGACCGCGATTGGATGCTGAAATGCGCTTTCTTTGACACCATCGTTGGTATCGCGGCGTTTCTGGGGAGCAATACTCTGGAGAAGTTCATTCTGCCCCTCATGGTCCAAGCTATCACGGATTCGGAAGAGCACGTGGTTCAGGGAGCGCTCCATTCGCTCGCGGAGCTGGCAAATCTGGGACTCTTGACGAAGCAGACATATCTCGAGCTGGTGGTGATTGTTGGGCGGTTCACAATGCACCCCAACATCTGGATCCGTGAGTCGGCTGTCGAGTTCATCTCGGCTGGCTCGCGCTTCCTGAGCCCAGCATACCTCAGGGTCCAGGTGATCCCCAAGCTGACGCCATACCTCAAGCCGCACAGGCTACCCCCTTTCACCGAACTTGGTTTGCTTGAGGCGCTTCAAAAGCCGCTATCGCGGTCGGTGTTTGACCAAGCACTGTTGTGGGCGTCCAAGACTGAGAGGGCAGCTTTCTGGAAACCATTTAAGAAGCTTAGGGATGCCGTATCGGGGCCCATCTCCTCCAAGGCAGACTTCAACCCTCAGGCCTTGGCCAAGGCAACAAAAAATGAGGAGGACGAGCAGTGGCTGAACAAGCTGCGGAATCTGGGACTTGCTGAGGAAGATGAGCCGAAGCTGCTCGCTCTTAGGGAGTTTATTTGGCGGCTGAGCCAGATCAAGGCGAGGGACTCGGCCGCGCAGGGTACAGTGAGCACGGCAGCGCTCAACAACATCATCTCGATTCGTAGCCTGGGTGTCATGCCGCAGACTGTCCTGTTCGACGAGGAGCCACTAGTCCCGCCAGTGATCGCCTTCGACCGGGATGCAAGCGCCCCGCGGACAATCAAGGACGCGCTTCTTGACGCGTCCATGTCGATCGATGACCCTGTCGGGAAGAAGCGGCGAGCGGCGTTGAATAACCACCGCGCTCGGCTCGGTAGCAGGAATAGTATGTCGCCGATGTCCGTGGACAGCAGGCGACCGCTGGAGGATGACCTAGTCGTTTCTCAGACGACCAGGAATGGGACAGGGCCATCCAGCGGTCGAACCTCTGTTGCTCAGGGCAAGCCTACCGCGCTCTCGCCTTTAGATGACGATGGGTCCGTTAAGGACGCTCCTTACGCGACAAGGAGAGGGCTGCGGCACCAGTCCAGCGCTATCAATCTTCTCAACCGCAAGGACAGTGGCAAGTCTGGCCCCGAGACCGGTACAACCGAGGCCAACGCCTTTGGCGAGGTCGAAGGACCGTTCAGGCAGGTTCCGACACGAATCACATCGCAGGCCGAGAGGGACTCGGCGCTGGAATACGCGGCAATACGGCTGCAGGCCAACCACACTTACACGGGCAACGACCCCAACATCCTCAAGATGCTTGATGAGATGTATGTCGACAACTACCCACATGACCTTTACGACTATGGTCCTTTTGTCACGCCGATTAGGCGTCAGAAAAATAATGCTTCGACGGCGTCTCAGTCGGCGGTTGACGACGTTTGGAAGCCGTCGGGCAAGCTGGTGGCGACGTTCTCGGAGCACGTCGGGGCGATCAACAGGGTCGTGGTTTCTCCCGATCATCAGTTCTTCCTCACGGGCGGCGACGACGGATGTGTCAAGGTCTGGGACACGGCACGGCTGGAGCGTAACGTCACTCACCGGTCGAGATTGACCCACAGGCACGCCGCGGGGGCCAGGGTGCTGGCTCTGTGTTTCATCGAGAACACACACACATTTGTCAGCTGCGCCAGCGACGGCCTCGTCCATATCGTTAAGGCCGATACGGTCCTCAGCGGCATCAACTTCCGGTACCCGCGACTGCGCCTCCTGCGTGAGTACAAGCTGATGGACGGCGAGTTCGCCGTCTGGTGCGAGCACTTCAAGCAGGACGCCAACTCGGTCCTGGTCCTGGCCACCAACAAGTCGGTCGTCCGCGGCATCGACCTGCGCACCATGACGCTCCTCTACAAGCTCGAGAACCCCGTGCACCACGGCACGCCGACCTGCTTCTGCATTGACCGCAAGCGCAACTGGCTCTGCCTGGGCACGTCGCATGGAGTGCTCGACCTGTGGGACCTCCGCTTCAAGATGCGCCTCAAGGGCTGGGGGTTACCCGGAAAGGGCTCCATCTACCGCCTGTGCATCCATCCGTCCAAGGGCAGGGGCAAGTGGGTCTGCGTCGCCGGCGGCACGGGACAGGGAGAGGTGACGGTCTGGGACCTGGAGCGCACCATGTGCCGCGAGATCTACCGCGTCGGCGGCGGCAGCAGCAACAAGGAAGGCCCCAGGGGGTACGAAGCGTGGGAGGTGGACGAGGACAGGCCCGAGGGCATGCTAGGCCGGTTCGCGACGCAGATTGAGCCGTCGGCGACGGGCAACGCCGACCGCGGCGTGCGCGCCATGGTGGTCGGCACGGGTGTGGCTGATGAGCAGCGCGGCGAGGTCAGGCACGCGTTCATTGTCACGGGGGGCTCGGATAAGAGGCTCCGCTTCTGGGACCTGGCGCGCATCGAGAATAGCCTGGTGTACAGCGGCCTGATGCCGGACGAGGTCCGCCCCACCTACACGGCCAGCCATCCCACGCCGTCGCTTACGCTGAACACGGAGCGGTGGCAGAAGATGACTGCGGGGCCGGTGGGGTTGGCGGTGAATGGCGGGACGGGGAGGAGTGGCAGGGGCAGGTCGTCGACGGCGCCGGGTAGTGCTAGGCCACCCAAGTCGACGGTTATTTCGTTGCAGCAGCAGCAGTTGCTGAGGAGGCATTTAGATGCAGTCGTGGATGTGGCGTTGCTGGAGTCGCCTTATGGGATGAGTGTCTCGGTGGATAGGAGTGGGGTTGTCTTTGTTTTTCAGTGAGTGAGGGTATGTATGTGTCTGTGCTTGGAAGAGTCATGGGGCTTCAAGGGAGAACAGTCGACCTTTGGGTCATTTAGGAGGTGGATATGGCGTGACGGGACATGGGTAGGGTTATTGAAGATGAAGGGACCTTGTTTTTTTGGGAATTTTGATCCTTGGTGCGAGATCAGAAAGCTTTATGAATGTCTGGCCCCCTACTCCGTAACATGTATTCATGATTGAGGAGGAGTGGGAGTAAGGGTTCAGTTGAGCAAGGCATAAATAAGGGTTAGGGTCACTTCTCTGTGAAGTGCCAAGCAGACCCGCCAAAATTTCCACTCTCAGCCTTGTGGAGCTGGCTTTGCTTCTCTGATCCGGAATCTTAATGACGGGCCTTGAATCCCCCATTCCCGACGACAGAGACCCTGACAAAGCCGGCCGCTCGCCAAGCTCTCGACAACCACCCGAACATCACGGAACCTAGCGAAGATTTAGAAGACCAAGTGAACGACAACTACAAGAGTAAAATAATCGGCCAAAATGAGGCTCACGGCAGACCTCATCAACAACTCCCTATCCTACCTCAACCCGCTCAAGGAGCGCGAGTTGGACCTCCGAGGTGCGTTGAAAAGAACAGATACTGCACAGTTGATCTATTTCAAGCTTGGCCGCAGAGTTCTGTTGAAGTCATAAAGAAGAAGACGGGGTTTATCTCAGCGTGTTTGTTTGCGCATCCGCATTTACAGGTCACCGAATACCCGCAATCGAGAACCTGGGCGTTGCCGGCGTACGTACCTTCTCTCTCTCTTTCTCTCTCAAAACGAAGAGGTCTGGTTGGGAGGCAATACAGTGGATGATTTGCTGGCTGACCACTGTGCTGTAGCCCCACGACGCCATAGACCTGACCGACAACGACATTCAAGTGCTTGGCAACTTCCCGCTGTCGCCGCGCATCCGCACCCTGCTGCTCGCGCGCAACCGCATCACGAGTCTGCAGCCCAACCTGCCGAATGCCGTACCGGGGCTGAGGAACCTCGTGCTGACGGGGAACAACCTGGCCGAGCTGGCGGATCTCGACGTGCTCGGCCGGTTTCCGAGGCTGACGCACCTCGTGCTGATGGATAACCCCGTTACGAAGAAGGAGGTGCGTTTTAGTCGACAGGCATTGGGGGAGCGTTGATGAAGTGGGAGTTTGCTGACTGGACGGGGGGCAGCATTATCGGTACTGGGTCCTCTGGCGGTGTCCGACCGTCCGGTTCTTGGACTACCAGAAGGTCAAGGATGCCGAGCGGCAGAAGGCAAAGGAGCTGTTTGGCTCGACTGAAGCCCCGACTGAGTTGGCATCCCGGGTAAGTTGCACCTCTCCCCTCCCCTGGGCTCGCCCTTGGAAGTTGGCCAGGTCACTGATACTGGACCCCGCTAGATAATGGGTATCAAGAGCAAGACGTTCGACGTGGGCGCCGCGAACGGCGCGGCTGGCGGGCAGGGGTCCAAGCTGTCGCGGCTGAAGCTTACCGACAAGGAGCGCAAGAAGCTGCAGGAGATGATCAAGAAGGCCGACAGCTTGGAGGAGATCATCAGGTTGGAGAAAGCACTCAATGAGGGACGTTTGCCGTCAGGAATTATGGTGGATGATGCGATGGAGGAGTGATGCTCGCACGGTGAGGGCAGGAAAATGAAGGCACGGTGCTTGTTGGCATGTGCACCAAACCATTGTGGGTATACGGAGCTAGGTCATCTGTCGGCGGTGTTGATATGTACGAGTACATCTGTGAAGAGGGATGCAGAGGTTTGATGTTAACTATCACGGCCGATGACAAGTCGCAGGCACCTAGCCTGTCATGTCAACGTCCCCGTCGTCCTGGTGCGCCTGTCTCATCTCCGTCTCGAGTTGATCGTTGGGATCTGCAGCGTCCGAAGACAAGACCCTGGCCCCCCGCGACAAGCCGTTTACACCGTTGCCGTTCAATACGGTCTTGGGTCGCTTGCCGTTGGGCATGCTGTCTGTAGGCCTCTCGTCCTCGGCGGCGGATGTCCCGGTGGCCTTACTGCCACTGACTCTGGCGCGTGCCGCGGTTGCTTTGGCCTTGACCTCCTTGTAGGAGCTTGTCTTGGGTATGACGTCCTCGAGAAACTCGAGGTTGTCCTGATGGGTTACGGCATTCGCTGGTGGTGTCGTTAGTGTGTTCTCCAAGCAAGCCGTCAAGAAAACGAGTAGGAAGAGGTGGTTCTTACCCATGTCCTTGTACTGAATATTCCTCCGCGGCTTGCGTTCCAGCTTGGTCATATTCTGGGCTTCACTGGTGAGGTACTGCACGAACATTTCCTGGGGGGCCATGTCAGCGGCGGTCCTGGGGTTCTATGTCAGACAGCCAGGCAAAACTTGCCGTCGCCAGGGTGATGACAAAGGCAGCGTTGTTGGAGCAGACACTGATGTCTGGGTCTACTGCGATGATCTTCTTGACTCGGGTGACTGAGAAGGAGTCAGCACGTTGGGTGAGCTATGGAAAGGGAGTGCCACTGACGGGGAAGTAAAGTCTGGCCGGTTACCTCCTTTCTCGGAGGGATTGCCGTGGTGTTGTAGGGCATTTTTGAGTGATGGTTCGAGAAGAGTTGTGAAGGATTTGGGTGAAGGCGAAAAGCCCACGGTCGAGAAACTTGGGACGGACTGTGGACTCAGTGGTGCGTGATGGTTTAGGCCGATCGGATGAGTGAACTCCCGCTTACTGTATAGGCATAGCCCCAGGAGTAGAACCACAGTTCGTTTTTCGGTATGTATCAAGTACCTACATGCAAGCGGCTAGAACATGGTATTTGACGAGGAAACGAGGTCCCGGGCCATCTAAGTGGACGCGCAGACGCGACCGGACTTTGCTGCCCCACTCAATCAGCTCTTGCCCTGGTGGTCGCCAAGACATCGGCAAGGCTGGGCCTTTCTACGGATAACTTGAATACTGTACCTATGTAAGAAGGGGCGGGCTTTGTTCAGTGCTGCTCAGCCTCGACACTTGGCCAGGTCAGCCTTGCTCTCGCCCTTAGCACTTGCCAACGACGAGCCGTCGCACGCATTGCAAACGTACCTTAGCACGATCCTGGAACCTCGATGTCGCCCAGATAGTTGACACCCGAAGGCGGCCACGGGGCGCCATGAATTCCGCATCGCGGTCTACATCCCTCTCGACCGTTCCATCGGTAGTGCGACGACCCTCGGTGAGCTCTCGACTGTCGTCTGTCGTCTCCATCGCCGAGCGCGGCGAGGTCCAGGATGGAGGGGGAATCGCGGGGCAGGATCAGATAGAGGAGGAGATTGCAAAGATCAAGCGCTACGAGGTTGGCATTGCCCGTCTTTCTCCGGTGCGCCCAAGTTTCGCCCGATTGACATCACCGTTGCTTTAGGACTTCACCACCATCGGTATGCAAACCCCAGAATAGATGCGCAGTTCGAGCCGATGAGTTGACATGAGGCAGACTGGGTCCAGGATGCTGCCCGAGAGCAGTTGCGGAGAAAGGCACGGCGGAAACGGCAGGCCGGTCTATACGGCTCCGGCCAGGTCGACTGGAGGCAGAAGATCCGGGAAGCCTACGATGCCGCTCAGGGGTGGATCGTCGTCACTATCATTGGCGCCGCGATTGGCTTGAACGCGGCGTTTCTCAGCATCATCACCGAGTGGCTGGCCGATATCAAGCTTGGCTACTGTACCACCAAGTTCTACCTGAACGAGGATTTCTGTTGCTGGGGCGCCGACAATGGTAATCCCCTCAGCTCATCTGTTTTATACGAGTGATGCTGACGGCACGGTAGGCACCTGCAATGACTGGCATCGGTGGACGGGCCTGGAGCCCATCAACTACATCATATACATCATATTCGCGGTTCGTCCCGCCAACCACTCGCCCGCAGCCTCATATGGGACACTGACCGGGCCCAGACGCTGTTCGCACTCACAGCCGCCACCCTTGTCAAGGCTTATGCCCCCTACGCAGCAGGCTCGGGCATTTCCGAGATCAAATGCATTATTGCAGGCTTCGTCATGAAAGGCTTCCTCGGCTTTTGGACCCTGGTCATCAAATCGCTTGCCCTACCACTTGCCATCGCGTCTGGCCTCTCCGTCGGAAAGGAAGGGCCCAGTGTCCACTACGCGGTTTGCACCGGCAATGTCATTTCCAGGCTATTTGCGAAGTACCGCCAGAATGCGTCCAAGACCCGCGAGGTCCTCAGCGCATGCGCTGCCGCTGGCGTGGCCGTCGCCTTTGGCAGTCCTATTGGCGGGGTGCTCTTCTCGCTTGAAGAGATGTCTAGCACTTTCCCCCTGAAAACGTTGTGGCGCAGCTACTTCTGCGCCCTAGTTGCGACGGCTGTCCTGGCCGCCATGAACCCCTTTCGGACCGGCCAGCTTGTCATGTTCCAGGTCAAGTACGATCGGTCATGGCACTTCTTTGAGGTCCTGTTTTACATCATCATCGGCGTCTTTGGCGGTTTGTATGGCGCCTTTGTCATGAAATGGAATCTCCGAGCCCAGGCCTTCCGAAAAAAGTACCTGACCAACTACGCCGTTCTCGAGGCCACCCTGCTGGCCGTTGCCACTGCCATTGTCTGCTATCCCAACGCCTTCCTGAGGATTGAAATGACAGAGAGCATGAAGGTCCTTTTCAGGGAATGCGAGGGCGCCGAGGATTACCACGACCTCTGCGACCCTGACCATCGCTTCGGCAATGTCGTTTCGCTGATCCTAGCCACCATTATCAGGATATTCTTCGTCATTATATCCTACGGCTGCAAGGTTCCGGCCGGTATCTTCGTGCCGTCCATGGCCATTGGCGCGTCGTTTGGCCGCACCGTCGGCATCATTGTCCAAGCGATCCACGAGGCAAATCCAAAGAGCGTCTTTTTCTCCTCCTGTGAGCCCGATGTTCCCTGCATCACCCCAGGGACATACGCCTTCCTCGGCGCCGCCGCGGCGCTTAGCGGCATCATGCACATCACCGTCTCGGTCGTCGTCATTATGTTCGAACTGACCGGGGCGCTCACCTACATCTTGCCGACCATGATCGTGGTCGGTGTCACCAAAGCCGTCAGCGAGCTGTTCGGCAAGGGCGGCATCGCCGACCGCATGATTTGGTTCAGCGGCTTTCCCTACCTCGACCACAAAGAGGAGCACAACTTTGGCGTACCCGTCTCCCACGCCATGATCTCCGACGTCGTCTCCATCCCCTCGACGGGCATGACCCTCAAGGCTGTTGAGCGCCTGCTCACCAAAGACAACTACCAAGGCTTCCCCATCGTCGACGACGAAACGTCAAAGATCCTCATTGGCTACATAGGTCGCACCGAGCTGCGCTACGCCGTTGACCGCGCCAAGCGCGAGCGCACCCTTAGCCCCCTGGCAAAATGCTCCTTTGCCACCACCTCTTCAAACACCACCGACCCGACCACCCCGCTCATCCACCCTTCGACCCCGGCCTCCTCCTCCTCCAACCCGCTCGACTACGCATCCTCGCAGGCCACCACAATCTCCTTCGCCCCCTACACCGACACAACCCCGCTCACAGTCCACCCCCGCCTTCCGCTCGAAACTGTCATGGAACTCTTCCGAAAGATCGGCCCACGCGTGATACTGATCGAGCACCGCGGCCGGCTGACCGGCCTGGTGACGGTCAAGGACTGTCTCAAGTACCAGTTCAAGGCCGAAGCGGCCGAGCACCACCTGTCGCATCCTCGCGAGGGGGACCTGCGGCGCTTGGAAGAGGAGGGCCAGGAGCGCGTGTGGGGCATGATTCGGGCCGCTGCGGGCTGGGTGTCGGATACGGTGGGAAGGGTGAGTCGCGGGCGGATAAGGCTAAGCGATTCGTGGGAGGGGCAGAGACGCAGGGGGAATGTACATCCTACTGCCGTGGGTGCTGCTGCTAGTGGGGACGGGGGGGTATTGGATGGGACAGAGGAGGAAGGGAGGGAAGACGATGAAGGTTTGGAATTGGAGAATCGGTGACGGATGGAATACCCTGGGCTTGTGGCCTGTTTGACTTTGATGCTGATGCTGATGATGTGTTTTGAGCCGTCCAGGAGTGAATTAATTGAGATATGAGTGAAGGACAAATAGAGTCTGAGTGCCTGGGTCAGAAGTGTCTCAGTCCTTGTACCAGGCATCAATTCCGGCATCTGCCCGGGGAGAATGGGGAGCATGTACGACCCTCCAGCACACCAAGTATCGACAGGCTTGACAGGACCGCAGGTCTAGGGCCTGCTTCTGACAAGCTTAACAAAACGGTAAGTGATGAGAAACCAAGGACGACACCCTGTTCTCGGAGATCTCCGAAGGAGAGGGCCATCACTGGAGACAAAGGTCACGATGCAGCCTGTCTTTCCGTTCCCAGCATCTTGTGATAACAGCGATGGACTTGAGGATGGACAACGCTGTCGGAAAGGCAGACAAGTGTAACATTCCAATCCTGTTGGCAGGTGTAATAGCGGTTCTGAGATATGCTCCTGAGAGTCCAGGGTTCCTGAACACCGCCGTTGTCATCGGCCCTCAAGCGCGGAGACTGTTATCATTTGTGATCTGGAAAGTGTGAATGCGTCGTGGTCGAAAGACTTCGCGGTTCTGGAAATGATGAAATCTCGCCTACTAACGTATCCGTCTCTGGCAATACATGGCGATTGAGCCTTTGCGACTATGTGACGATTATCGCCGAATCGTAGCACACTTGCCAGTTGCCAACACTGACGTTCCAGTTTCTCTTACTCATCCCGGTCGGTGCGTTGGGTGTGGTGTCTCGTCTTCCAAGGCCTCATCCAGGTCACATGGCTGCTTTGCGCAGATGACCCACCGAGATCGGGGCCAACCGGGCCCGTAGCGCAGCGCGCCCCGGAAGCACCAACTGCCCCGTCGGCGACCACGCTCAACACCGCCATTCCCTGCCATGTTCCCCATCAACGTATCCCAAGCACCTGCCGCCATTCCGAGCATCATCTCATCGACCATCAACCATCCCCAGACACTGTGATAACAATTCAACGACTCCATCTTCCGTCATCAGCAGCATCGAATCCATCGGCTAGCTGAAAAGTCCTGTGGATCCACTCGCACCCAGCGCCATCGGACCTCCAAATCGTAGAAGTCGAACCCTCGAAGCGCTGCCTCGCCGATCACCCCTGATAGCGTAGTAGCCCCCAACATGGCGGTTGGCATCATCAACAGCTCGGTGGCGAATGTGTCGGCGTACCCCTGCCACGCACCAATGGACACCAACCGGTTCGACGACCTCGTCCTCGGCCTGAAGGAGGCCCTCGGCACTTGCTCGGGTCTCACATCAGAGGATGTCGACGTCGACCATCTCCGTCGATTGATGCGTGACTATGACTCGGATCCGAAAGAATGGTCGAGGTACGCCATGGGCGATGAAAGCAGAGGATACACGAGGAACCTGGTCGACGAAGGGAATGGGAAGAGCAACCTGGTCGGTTCCAAGCCGAAACAGACACACTCCGTCTGTCTGTTGTTTGTTTACTTTGCCCCTGACTGACCGAAAACAGCTGATCCTCGTGTGGTCACCCGGCAAGGGCAGCTTGATCCACGACCACGGCAACGCCCACTGCCTAATGAAAATCCTCCGGGGCAATCTGACGGAAACGAGATACGCCTTCCCAGAGGGCGACGAGGAGAAGCCAATGCGCGTCATATCGGAGAGGGTTCACCAGGAGAACGAGGTGGCATACATGGCGGATGAGCTGGGGGTGCATCGCGTGTCGAATCAGGGCAGCGACTTCGCGGTTTCCCTGCATTTGTATACCCCGCCCAACGTGGCCAGAGGGGGATGCCACATCTTCAATGTTGAGACGGGTAAGAAGAGCCATATCAAGACGTGCGGATACTACTCCGCGTATGGCAAGAAGTTGTGAGAGAGAAGTTGGAAAGCGGTTCGGTTCTCTAGGTACTGGTGCCAGCGGCGTTTAGGGGTGGTAATGGTACTTGATGATGAATCCAGTCTTTCAGAGAGACAGCAGAATGGAACATCTACTTCCCTCCTGATAAAGCGTCATCAGAATATGCGGTCAGGCGCCTGAGTGTCGCTTGCGGCTTGGTGCGAACATCACTGGATTCTGGCGATTTCCCAAAGAGGAAATGATAAGTGTTCCTTCTCAAGGCTTGACGACACCAACATGGCCGGGTAACAGATTCGGAAAAGCAAATGCGGTACCGATGAAAATGTCATGAAAATGGTATGAATGTCAACTGCAAAAGCTGCTCTGAAGACAGGAGAACGAGCGTGAGAGGAGAGGAATCAGGTCGACGTTGTCGACCTTGAGGAGGACTGCTTCCGCGCCATTCCTTTTGAAGGTCTAGCGCGGATTGCACCATATCACGTGAGCTGACCCCGACCGACTACGATGCTCGACCAACTATTCCAGACCTCACTTCGAGACGGCGACATCCCTAATCAGTGGAGGAATGCCAAGATAATTCCACTGAAGAAGCCCGAAAAGAGCGACTACACACTGGCCAAAGCCTGGAGACCTATCTCGCTACTCTCCACACTTGGCAAGATACTGGAGGCAGTCATTGCGGAACGCCTGTCCTACGCGGCAGAGACATTTGGCTTGCTACCTGCGAACCACTTTGGAGCCAGGAAGAGACGGTCCACTGAGCAGGCTCTCCTACTGCTGCAAGAACAAATCTACAAAGCATGGAG
>NW_026944222.1:3221166-3322552 GCF_033297405.1 Parathielavia appendiculata
TAGAGGGCTTGTACGAGTTGATGGTTGAACGTCAAGGAATTGGATGTAGTTAGCGTGCCAAGGCCCTTTAGGCTTCGCGCCTCCGGGCGAAATAAATTCCATCCATCCATCCATACAACGGACAACACCACGAAAAGATTCAACATAGGTTGATGATACTGCTCTTTCTTGGTCGAGACCTCACTTTCTGGTTCTCCTCTTACGTTTCAACAAAGTAGTCTGCATTGCTTCCGCACTACGCCAAAGCTTTACACTATTTCAAGTGCCCAGCAGGACTGGACCCGGTCATGGTGTCTGGAGCGTTCCGTCGTGAATGTGGTTTGTTTGATGATGTGTTGCGAATACAAAATGGAAGCCTGCTTCTATTGAGGAGTTTAGAGAAATAGGAATCAGCCACATTATGTGTGCTTAATATCCGGGCTCATTCTTCATTCCTCTGTCTGACCAACAATGTTGTTGTCCAACGCTCTTCTGGATATGCCTCAATTCGATACCGAAAAGGGACGCCGATCAAGATACCCTCAAATAAACGAGTTGCTGATAAAAAACAAGATCAACACCAAAAGCGATATAATCTTGAACCACAAGTTCGCCCCCTTGACGGTCCACCATCAGTGATTATACTAGGGCGGGAGGCTCGGACTCTCAGCACGATCGGGGCTGGAAGGCTGTGCTTGAAAGCGTAAATGGGAGCAACAGGCAGGCACGCCCCAGCATTTTGGAATGCGAAAATTGATTATGAATGGGGCAGAGGACGTGACTTAGACTCCAGATCAGGTTGTCATCTTTGCTTCTTGTGGATGAAGTAGGAGCAGCATCCCTAAAACACCCCAAAACTCCATTCGGCTGCCTATGAGGAGCCGTTCTCCGCCTGCCAACTAGAGCCGGGAAAGATTCGACTGGTTTTGTTGCTGGAGGGGCGTCTCATCACCAAAGTTCCGCCCGACATGCCGCGACGAATTTACCGAACCTCATGAGCATGACCGGTTGACGACGCCCATGGACTCACTACAACGACGGCAAAGCAACACACCCACAAGGAGCCAGAAGCGACCCTCGATTAACGTAGCACGCAGCATCACTGATCCAGCCATTATCGCAAGTTCAACAGAAACGCAACGAACAGCACATCGAGCAGAGCGCTGCTGTCGCCAGCCTTCCCCTCACGCCCGAGAAGCAAGCAAATCTGGACAGGGCGATGCGGTGGGTGGAGAAGGGGATGGCGTACGCGGACGAGCACGGCACTCGCCCGGCGACAATTTCGCTGGTGCTCATGACAAATTCGCTCGCGTTGTTGGCCTGGTAGGGTTCCAGTTTGCTGTTGGTGACCAACCTACTGTGAGGAATGGCTAATAAGGGTCTAAGGATGGGTGAAAAGTTCATCTAGTGGACTGACAAGCCGTATCCCATTCCGCTTAACATCATCCTGACCATGACATCCTTCTACTGGTTCACCGACTCGTACGAGCGGGCTATGTGGGCGTACAGACAGCTCATGTGTGTCGTGGACGGCGACTTCCCGGTTCTTGCCGGTTCTGTCGCAAACCGTTTGGCTACTCTTCATTCCCCGTTGAGCTTGGGCTCTCCCGCGGGCATGGGCCGAGCATCTGTTTCCGAATCTGGTGTTTTACAAGACCCATGACAAAGTCAGTCCAGGTGGAAGCAGCCGACGTGAGGTGGATGATAGGATGAACCGCCGACTCTCCCGAGGGAGGACACTTCGCGGCGTTGGAACAACAGGAGCTGTTCTTGCAGGATCACGAAGAATTCTTGACGCTAGTTGCGCCAAATGTTACCAAGCCTCACCGAAAGTGACCCTTTGCCCTGATGAGAGAAGAATGCGGAGAGTTTCCTGAAGGGTGGCATATCGTGGTCGGGCAGCAAAATGACAAGCTGACGACAGCATCGACAAGGGCAGCAGAAGTAAAAAGAGAGGATCGGTATGAATGCGCCGCGAAGCTGCTTCGAACCGCGCAGAATGCCTGGACGAGAGAATCTCAAGAAAAGGCGGTTGCTTCCTTTCCAACTCGTCATTGGTATTCTCCTCATTTTAGGACCAACAAGCATTGTCGACTCCTTTCTGCCCCTGCAGGACGGCGGCACTGGCAACTGCGCCATGTGACTGCTGGAATCGACCTGTCTTCAATTCGGTCGGTGTTCCTTCAGTCCATCGGCTCTGCTCAGAAAGAGTGCGCAGGTTGGCCTTGGAAAACCCGCAGAGAGGTCAGGCACTCCGTGTTGGATCCTCGGCACAATGGCACAGAGTCCGCGGATGAAGCATTAGAACCAAGATCGATCTGCGCAAGCGAGCGAGAGGGCTTCCAAGACCACACTGATCAGGCGGTATGGAGTACAGCTTCCATAAGTCTATCATTTTGACGTCGGCCAGCCCACATCCCGAAGGCATTGCTGCATCAGTTTCGGAACCTCGCAGAAATGCTTCTTGGGTGATCTCCGTCGGCAGACATGAAGCTGATAACTATTCATGTCTTGGCAGCGGGAGCTCGGGTCTCATAAGCACGCAGCTGGGGATGGCTAAGGTACCCAAGGGAAGCTCACATGAAACACCACCGCGGCCCCTCCAATCTTGCAAAATATAGTGCGCACGTATGACGCGCATATGGAAATGCACAAGCAGCAAAATGGAAACGGCGGTCACAAGGAGTTTCGTCCCACTGATGCCCAAGGGACGATGCTGCTGGGGTTCAGGGAGACCACTCTGAAGAGCACCACGCTGCCGAGCCAACTCATTAAATCACATCAGGCAGACACGATCATATCTGAAGCGTAGCATCTGCTGCAACTTTCTGATGTTTGCCTTGGAAACGCGGCTAAAATGGACACTTCATGTCTTCGTTGTGCGGCCCAGCCATGTTTCCATGCTGTGCCAGCACGGCGCGGGGCCCAAGGGTGGCAGATGGCACACTGCGCAAGCGGCTGAAAGGTGATGTGCCGAACTCAACCAAGCGCTGGCAGTCTTGACGGCCGAGTCCCCCACGGCCTAACATGGGCTGGCGAAGTAAAAGCTAGTGTCCTCGTCGGCCTGGTTGTCTAGGCGAACCGATGGGTTGTCGTTGAAACCCTGGCCACTCCGCTTGTTCTTGGCATCGACGCGACCCAGGATACTGACCGCATCATGCGGCGAGGGCCAACGAATCTTGCGGGCCTTGCTCAACGCGTCACGCCTTCAAGCGGCGGCCATGGCCAACTACCACGACCCTCGTCGCCGCCGCCGCGACGTTGAACAGGGATAAATGACTGGTTCGGTCGCCTTCGACATGAAAACAAATGAGCTTGTCCTCGGCCGGCCGCCTCCCCAGACAGCAGTCCCCGCGTGGGTATGGCTGTTCAAGATGGCCGCAGTCCAATAATTTCATTTATCCTGACTGCCTCTCGGACAGACGGTCAGCAAAATAGACAAATCTATCCGGGACGGCACAGCTGCCGAGTTTGATGATAATAAGGACCTGATAACCCTTCTGCATCTCATACTTGAAGGATGATTAACCTGGGCCAACTCCCACCCGTCCTGCAGCGTTGACCTCGGCAAGACGGTTCGCTCCTTGGTGCCCCTGAAGTGGTCAAACCATCACTGCGACGATCTAACACAGTCCCGGTCCGTTGAACGCCTGCCTCCCGCATAACCGGGCCTACGATATAATTACGGACGGCTCGAAGAACTAAAGGGCAGTCAAAGAAGCACAGGTTCCCTCCGAACGGGAACGAAGCAGCACAACACCATGTGGGACAGACTCAAGATGGTGCCCCATCACCACACCTCTAGGCGACAAGTCAATCACCCACTTGACGACGACAGGGTCCGAGTTGGTCTGGGTCTTAGCTCCGGCGGCCTGAATGCGGCAAAGGGCTACAGTTACTCCATCAGAGGCGGCCCGGCTCCCCAGCGGCCACCGCGAGAGTTTCTCGAGTCTCGATAGTGAGTGGCAAGCCCCTTGCATCTGAACCTGGAAACCTGGAAGGACATAGCATTCCAAATTGAGAATCTGTGGATGGAGGCTTTTGCTGTGTTTAGCGGCCGGTAGCACTGCAGTGCTTGCTGCGCCAGGGGTTCGCCGAGGCACTAACGGCCAGGGTTCCGGGCTGTGCCTCACGAGCGCCTCACGGGCAGGCAGTGGCCTGCAGCTTGCCTGTTTGGGCATCGCTTGAAACAGCAGCGCAGTGCGCTTTCAGATGACGGCCCCTCTATCCAAGCTCTCCCAATAAAGTCATCGAGGTTCCCAGAACCAGACCCTGTGACATTCCAGACACGCGTGGTCGATGTGTTTTCGTTCTACACATGTCTCCCCGCTGACGATGAAACCTATGACAACATTGGTTGTACGACGTGGACAGCATCATTATAATCGTCTCGAGCAGCCTTGCTGACATTGCCGCCATTCCAGCGAAACTGCACCCCGCGTCAAGCAACCGCCTCCCCGCAACCCACGCCGCATCACCGTCCGCACTTCGAATCTGCGGCCTACATCCTCCTTCTACTCGGAAGACCTCCCGCATCTAGACTCACAATATTCAGCAAACGTGGCGACCAAGTACAGCTATCGGTACGGCGGGGCCGATGACATCTCGCCGCCCAGCTCTCCGGAGCCCGACGCATGGGCTGCCGACCGCTTCCTGCCGGGCGATGTCTCCCCGATAGACGAAGATGACGCGCCGTCGTACTTGCGCCATGCAGGGATTCCAAACACCGATAGGTCGAGAAATGGCGGGCCAGGTCGAGCCTTTGCCCCGGAACCTCGCCAGGAGAGCCCACCACAACACCGAGGCCCGACGAGCATTCCCACGATGCGCCGCGAACGCCGCCGGCAATCCGATGCGGCGACACGAGACGGGAACCAGAACCAGCGAGGACCCCAGCCGCAACAATCTCAGAACGCGCCCAGCTGTGAAGCCCCCAGGTGGGATCCGCTCACGGGAGAGCAGACCACTAGCGCACATGGCCGACCGCCCCAAGTGAAGCCTGCTGAATTTGCACAGGGGTTGGGTATTACATCGCAGTCTTGGGCATCGCCCCAAAACAGTCCCACGGCGGCACCTACGTCCTTTGGAGACCGCGTGCGGAGGATAGCAAAGAAGGCTGCAGCTGCAAGGGACGGTACGACGCACCCCGCCGCCCGCGCATTCACGGCATCGCGTCCCGGCTGGCGTGGCGCAAGCGGGCGGACCGCCATCGTGGAACCCGTACATGATACACGCGAGGTGCCACCGCTGAGGATTCCAGAAAAGAGCAGCAGGAGGAACATTCCGCCTGCAGCTGCGTCCAAGTCCAATAGTACCCCGGATGGCCCGGTACGCCGCGGCCAGACCCCCCCAATCAGCCCACCGCCATCTGAAACACCTACCAGGTCTGCCCCTCTAGAGGGTATTAGGAGGATCTTACCTTTGGCTCAGCCCCCAGCTGCCACACAGACGCCGTCCCAGGCGGGCCAGAGATATCCCAGCCCACCTTTGTCTGGAAAGTCAGTAGCGGCGGATGCGCCAGCTGTCGCCGCCGCTAGGGAGCTTGTGCGGGACGGACAATATGTTGCTTCCGTTTATTCCAGTCCAGGCATCTACACCCACTCGCCTGACTTGGGCAACCAAATCCGCCGGAAACCGCCACCAGTGCACACAAACCACCCTCAACACCAACACCAAGTGTCCGTCTCGTCGGTCTACTCCCAACAGTCAGAGGCACTACAGCCGTCGCCCCTGCAGATTTCAAACACGGCGCGGCCGGCAGTCCCCCCCGAGGAGCCTTACGTCCAACCCCCCTCCCGCTTCAGCGTCACCACCTACGCTACGAGCAACACGGGCACAACCCACGACGATCTCGACGACCACCAGGACGACGACCAACCGCCCGTCCCGTCCCTCCCCGCCAACCTGCAACAACAACAATACGGCCGCCCGTCCTCGGACCACAGCCCCGTCACGTCCCCAATCGACCAGTTCATGTCTTCCCCTTTCACGCCACCCCTCAACACCACCTCCCGCACCCCGTCCACGGATCCCGAACACCACCAAACCCAACAATCACCCCCCTCCATCACCGCCATGCCCACCAACCCCGCCCTAGCACGCACCCAAGTCCTCGCCGTCGACCGCCCCTCCTCCCGCGCAAGCACGTCCGACATGAACAAATCCCTGCCGCCCGCGCCGCCAGAACAGTCAGCCGACCAGGCGCACGACCGCGTGGGCCTGCTCAACGCGCAGCTGCGGGCGCTTGCGAACCGGCGTATCAACATCCACCGGTCGATTGCGCAAATGACGGAGCTGATGCCGACCGACAAGCTGATGAACTCGGTCGAGGTGGTGCGCAAGCGCGAGGCCGAAAAAAGGAAAGTTGAAGCGCTGCAGCAGGAGCTGGCCGACGTCAGGAGGGAGGAGTATGAATTGGGACTGAAGCTGCACCGCGCGTACAAGAGGCTGGATCGGGAGGCGGAGTGGGAGCCGACTACGCTTTGGGTTAGGAGGGTTACGGGGTAGGTTAAGATTTTTATTGGTTTGGACGGCGTCGTTGGTTGGGAGGTAGCGACGGGATTTAGTGAACTGGGTTGGAAGCGAGAAGGAAACAAGGACTGTCTAGGTTCACAGGGAGGAAGTGGGACTGTTTTGTCATGTCTGATGGAAGAAGATGTTGGGCTTATGTTTGTTGTCTGGGTTATTGTTTTCGCGGTCTAAGCGTTGGAGCTGGTTTGGCATTGGTATTCAATTTCTCGTTTAAGCAGGGCGTAGGAAAGGCCATGATTTGCTTTTGTCTTCCGACTTTTGATCGTGACTGCAACTTCGTCATCGTACCAAGCTGGTGTGGATGGAGGATGGTAGAGCATGATACAATATTGTATATACGATGTGCGGACAGACAGAATGTTTGCTTCTGATTCCTCAATCTCTGATAGCGGATACCTAAGTGGATGTTCGTACAGGTCCTGACTGTCGCACGTTCGATGTTGCGTGTTTTTGTTGTAGGAGAGAGAAAGGGGCGGTTTGGCGATGTGCTGCGAACATCCACTTGCTAGGGGCGACGGAGCAAGAGATTAGGTCTGCCCATTGGTGCCAATGTATGTCAATCTGGAATACTCCGCAGTCAATTTCCATGTAGTTCCATACGAGACCGCGACTTCGGTTCACCGCATAATGTGTATCGAAGTGGTGATTAAGTTTCGATTGTTCGGATGCCTCGAGAACATACCCAACCCACTCTACCACTGCCCCTTTTAAAACGTAGCTTCCGAACCGTAAAAGCCAAAGGCTCCACGAGAAGCAAAACAAAGCTGAAATATTTGTCAAGGCACCGGGAAAGATAACCTGATGATGCCGAGGGAATCTAAACTACCCTAGGGTATATAAAACCTACCACGCATCGGAAAAAAGTAGAGGCTTTCGAGAAGGGCGGCATGATTGCCGAGGCTGCCAAGAGGGAGGCTCGCATGATTATACAGCAGATACAGAGATGAAGGGGTATCGTATCAACCAACTTTCCAGCGACCTCCCAGCGAGTAAAGGTGTGAAATCCGTCGAACAACGCCAGCTGAAGAGTGCTCTCCCCCCTAACTAGTCTGCAAAAGCGATGAGGTGTTACCCGACGCAAGGCTCTTTCGGACGTGGGCAGGCAGTGTCGAAGGAATATCTTCATCGTCGGAGGAGGACGAGTCGTCGTCAATGACCAGCGGCTTCTCGGACGATCTGCGGGGCTCGGCGGTTGCATGTTGGTTATGGCCATTAGCGCTCGGGGTCGCAGAGCCGGACCGCGCGCCGGCCGTGGCGGGGCTCTCCACTGGCCTGGCTGGCTCGTGGATCTCGACCCGCGCGCCGGACTGTTCGTAAACCTTTGTCGGCAGTGACGGAGGCGGGAGGGTCGGGTCGTGCATTGCGGCCGTTGCGGCGGCACCTGAAAGGCCACTGCCAATCTCGGACACCGACAGAGGCTTGCGGGTTGGCGTCTCATCTGCCACCGTCTTGTACGGCGTATGATAGCCGCCGCTGCCGTCTGTCCGCCGGCGCTTTGCATCATGCTCGTCCCAGCTAGCCTGTGGAGTGTTGGCCGTGGTCCATCCACTGCCGCCCGCTGGGCGGGAATTCGCATTCAACCCCTGTGACGAAGCAGCGGCCGCCGCCCTAGCAGCCCTCTCTTTCTCAGCTTTTTGGAGGCCCATGCGCTCTCGCTCCGCCATGATTTCGGCCTTGGTGCGTCTCTCGCGCAATCGGACGCCGTATTTCTTGCGGATCATAGACTGCTTGGTGCCAAAGCTGTTGCGGATCCCTTCCAACTTAGCCTTGCGTGCGTTCTCGTCTGGGATTGCGTTCGCCTCGGCGAACCGAGGCGCATACTTCTCCTCTGCCTCCCGCAATTCCGCATTCATTTGCTGTATTTGCTCCTCGCTCAGATGCCCGTAAGGGTCGGCCGCGATGCCAGAACCCGTTGAGCCCGGTGTACCTGCTGCCCTGGTCGTGCTATGCCCCGGGGTTGACTGCGGCTGTCTTCTCGGAACACCATTAGCTGTCGGCGTCTGAGAAGCGGAAGGGATGGTAGTCGTTGAGCTGGGTTGGATAGCAGGCGCTGGCCTCGAGAGCCGGTTGGCAGTCAGGGAGACAGTGACAGGCGGGCCGAAGTTCCCGCAAACCTTGTTGTTGAGGTGCTAGATGACAAGTTAGCTAGCCATCCGTCTCATAGGTCGGCCGGACGCGTTAGAAACGTACATCTTGTAGTTCGTTTACATGGGCGAAACCCTGACCACAGTGGGAGCACGAATGCTGGAAGCCGTTGGCGGTTGGGGGTACTTGTCTGCAGACGTCGTATACGGCATGCTGAACAGAGTCAGCACTGCAACCCAATCGGATGAGAGGCGCCACCCACATAGTCGCATGCCGAAGTATGCGTGAAGGTCCGGAAGCACTTCATGCACTGAAGGGGAGGCCGGCTTGGCTGAGATTGCGCAGGGCCGCTCTGAAAGCCATTTGCAGCCACGGCTGCGCCCGGGTAGGCCTCTTTCGGGATGACGCTCTCGTTCTGGCCGCCCTGAATCATGTCTCCTGCCTCATAACCGAGACGCTCGGCCTTTGCCAAGGCGTTGATGAGTGGTTGCGCCTCAATCGTCAAAAGGCGCTTCTCGAGGCATCTGTCAAGAAAAGCGTCGCTCGCCTTGCTGATGATAAGATCGGCAACTTGGTCGAGCGCCTCGGTGGTAAAATGCGCCATGAGTTCATGTTTTGACTCTGAGACCATCTTGCTGCCGAAATCTCTAACCGCGCGTTGGGTGATGTTCGGAAGAGCGTGGTGGATGGAGGCATTAAGCTGCGGCCGCGTCAGAAGGAAGTTCAGAAGAAAGGT
The DNA here is from genome assembly GCF_033297405.1 of Parathielavia appendiculata. Classification (NCBI taxonomy): domain Eukaryota; kingdom Fungi; phylum Ascomycota; class Sordariomycetes; order Sordariales; family Chaetomiaceae; genus Parathielavia; species Parathielavia appendiculata. The sequence continues at coordinate 3,230,498 of NW_026944222.1, forward strand.
GGAAAGTGCGGCGATACACGCGTGTTGGTGAGATCCGACGGACAGTGAGACGTCCGAAATATGAGACGGGATGGGGAAATATAGGTCGGAGAAATATGATTCGGTGATAAATGAACGAGAGTTCACACCGAATCTAATCGTCGGATGACTGAGGATTCTCACAAGATAAGAAGTGAAAAGGAAATGACGGCGGGTGTGGAGAAAGCATAGCAGCAGATGGGACAACTTACAACAAAAGCCTGGTGAAACTCGGAGCCCAGCAGGCACTTTTCCCAGTGGTCGCGGACAACGCGCCGGACGGCCTCGGGCAAGCTCTGTTGAATGGCATAGTTCATGCGCGTGCAGTCGTCCACAAACTTGGAGTTAATGGTCGCGTGGTCTTGGGTGGGCGAGGGGAAACCGACGGCGCCGCGTTGATGCTGTTGCGCCTGACCCGACTTCCGAGAACTGGGCGGGTCCATGATGATGGGCTTGGAGAGCGATGCGCGAAGATGCGCCTGGGGCACTTGCGACAGAAGCACGGACTGGGGTTGGGGTTGAGGGTGAGAATGGAACTGAGGGACGTGTGGCTGTTGCAAAGACGGCAGCGGTGTCGCGTGCGTCACGGGCGTCACATGCGCAACTTCGGGGGGCGGTTGATGGTGATGGTGATGCTGCGAAGCCGGCGGCGGATGGTGATGGTGGTATTGATGTTGATGGTGTTGTTGTTGTTGACTTGGATACTGCGGAGGAATTTGTGCGTGTGTTTGGGGATGTGGGGCCAATTGCTGGGGGTGCGACGTGTGTTGCGGTTGTTGCTGCAGAGGCGCCGGCGGCGGATGGGGAAGTGGATGCTGCGGATACTGATGTGATCGCGGAACGGGCTGCGGTTGCGGCTGCACCGGTTGGGGATGCGCAAGGCCGTGATGTGGATGGGCGGCCGGAGCTGGAGGCGCGGGTGCGGATGCGGACTCGGGCGCCGGCGCCCCGTTGGAGTATGGCACCGCCGGCGAATGTTGAGGTGGGAGAGGCTGTGGCGGGGGCTGCGTGCCTTGAACCTGCAAGGATCCTAGGGTCTGTTGTGTGGACAGCGGCGGCGGTTGTGGGGATGCGACAGTTGCAGTTTTAGAAGGAGGCATCGAATTTGCCGGATGGGCCTGGGATGGAGCTTTGTCGTCCCCCGGTTGACTCGTGCCGGCCGGTGACAAGTCCGGGCCTGGAATTGACGGTGCAAGCTTGTTCGCATCTTCAGCGGTCTGGACATGGGACGACAGACTTGAGGCCTCGGTGACACTGGGCTGGCCGGTGCCAATGTTTGCTGGCCGCGGTTCCGCTGTTGTCTCAACGCCATCCATGGGGGAATTGACCGCTGGAGTCGCATGTGCTGGCGATGCCAGAGGTTGCGGCATGGCTGCTACCGCGGCACGTGTGCCATCTGATGAATTCGGCTGTTGGGCGGTGGAGGGCGGAGGTGCTGTTGTGGTTGTGGCAGCTGTTTGCTCCCTTGACTCGCCTTGCCCCGCTGCTTTCATCATGGCAGTGTCTTCCATCCGTACTCGTGATCCGATGCCACAGTTCGAGACGCCAGTTTTTGGTTATTTCCCTTTCCTCTGATACGACAAGTCGCGGCTTGTGTTTCTCCTCTCAGCTTGCTTCTGGATTCGGGCACAATTCAGGCCAAGGGTTGTTCGTCTTACGATCCTGGCAACGCACCGGAAATGGTACCCGATGACGGTTGAGCAAGAGAAGGTTGCGCAACGTGCAAATGCAGAAGGAGGAATGTATGAACCTTACTAGTAGGAGCGAGGAACGGGGATAATGAGAAACTGTGCACTAGAATTGCAGGCCAGCGTCCGAGATACGGTTGGCGCTTGGGTTGTCAGTTGCGGAGAGGTTAAAGTGTAAGTTCGGGTAGCGTTGCTACTAACATCTGTTTTTATAAAAACTTTTCTCGCGGTTAAATCAGTGCGCTTTCTTTTTCTTTAATAACACTTAGAAAACTTAATTAAACTCCCTTGCATCTACCACGCTAGCTTTCCGAGATATAAATATTTTTAACGGATACTCTTCGTTAGCTCGGCCAAGTGCTACACCCATACCGTTCCACGACGATCCACTTTCCGCATTTACGCTTACGCTAACGATAACCAGCCTGAATCAGCGCTCATCTTGCTGCAAGAATGGGCAGCTCATCAATCACTTGGACTTCTGAGGAGTTTCGCTTTTTTCGTGCCTTGTCTTGGGGAATCAATGGCAGTCAGTCATCATAAATCACGGGCGCAGCGTCCCTGGTTACCAAGAGTACCTCGTGCAGTGGCGGATGAAACACCCGCGTAATAAAATATAAGTTATATCCGTAAAGTAGCTGCGGCAGATCATGTAGGAGCCTGAGGCGAGCGCCCAACAAGCAGTCTAGTATCACAGGCTAAGCTAAGCTACATAGCGTACTTAGCTGCCTCGACGGCAGCTTAGTTTTACTTTACTATCGCACATCCTCCACTCTCTTGTCGCCATGTTCGAGCGTACGGAGGGACACAACGGCACCGCCAGGATGTGAAATGTGAGGGATCCGTGGCGAGAAAATGCCGTTACGGCGAGCTGTTTGCTCTGGCACCGCGCAGTATGCTCAATGGCCAGAAGAAAATGCGTAAGTCATGACCATCCACGATACGCGAAGACTTAGCAAAGACCCTGGCAATCCAGCCGGTCCCAGATGGCCACCGCCCGACTTGGCCCTAACTTGTGCCAACGGCTGGTGCAGCCCAGCCAGAAAGAAGAAAAACATCGCCTTTGACCCTGTAGCCCGTCTAGAAACGCTACCCGATACATGCGAGCATCAACCGTTCGTAGTCCCCACTGGTTTCCCCCTTAATCCTGCTCGCCAGATTCCGATGGTACCGTTTCTCGTATGCGCCGCGGACGTTAGCCATATGGTTGCGGTCCCAGTCTAATCAGTGTTGTCAGCAGCATTTTTTGGAGGCGTGGAGAGGAGAAGTCATACGGTATCGGACGACGCGGCTAACCAACAGGTAGTCCTTGGTGCCGGCTCCGGCCATTGCATCCTCCAGCAGTGTTGCCTGGTGCATATACTTGTCGACGGCGTTGCGGAGCTGGAAGAGCAGCGCGTCCTCCATGTGACCCGAGAATTCCTGCCACAGCCTGCGTTAGAACGATTCAATTCCGCCTGGGCCTCGGGCGAAAGGCCGCACTCACCCTGCGAATGACATCCTCCAGGTTCCGGGCAAACTTCTGCTGGTACTCGTACGCGATGGCACGGATTTGGCTATCGTTCCTCGTGCTCAGGATGCTGCACACCTTCATCTCGTCCGTGCCGATCTTGCCCTCGGTCGCGCGGTACAGGTCGTTGGCGTCGCGGTCGACGTCAGCCTTGACGACCGGCGCCGATTCCTCGGCGCGCTGGGCCCCGAGCACGATCATAAAATGCCTCTCGGTCTTCATGCTCAGGTCGCCCCGCACGTCGTCCTCCAGTCGCCGGTGGAAGACCCGGTGATACTCGCTCTTGATGGCGTTCATGTCGGCGTTGGTCCGCCCCAGCAGGACGTCGTTAAGGGCTTTTTCTTTGGTTCCAATGCCGGACATGGCCTCGCGGAGCAGGTACACGTCGTTGAGGAGTGGGCCGCGGGCGAGCGCGACGAGCCCGGTCTCGAACCAGCCGCTTGTCTCGCTCTTAATGTCGGCGACGAGATCGCGGCGGTAAAGCCGCGAGTATGCGTCGCGGATTGTGTTGATCTGCAAGGGGTCCTTGGTCGACAAAATCCGTATGAGTGCCTTCTCATCCGTTCCGAAGCCCTTCATGGCCGACCTCAGCCCGTGGGCGTCCGCGTCTCCATTGTATGCGATGATCTGCGGCGGCCCGTATCCGAGAGACGGAGGTGTCGGCGGGAAATGTTGGGCATACGGTGGGTATTGTTGCGGCGGGGGCTGTCCGTAGGTCTGCTGGCCGTATGGCTGTGGGGGTGGCGGCTGTGCATAGCCGTGCGCAGCACCATATGGATGTGCGGGCGGCGGCGGAGGTGCGCCGTAGGCTCCTGGTTGGGGAGGGGGATAATATTGGCCGGGCGGAGGTGCGGCGCCGTAGGGTTGAGCAGGCGGGGGGGCTCCGTATGGTTGAGGAGATGGGGCGCCGTACGGCTGTGGCGGGGGAGGAGGCTGTTGCCCGTAGGCGTGAGGAGGCTGCTGGTAGTATTGACCCTGAGCCGGCGGAGGCGAGCCGTACGGCTGAGCGGGAGGTGGCGGCTGCTGGTAGTAGCCCCCTTGCGGCGGAGGGGGCTCTGGTTCGGTCAGCCACGATAGTTTGGATCAGCTTGCGGAAATCTGCTACTAACGCCCATATGGTGGATACCCGGGGTAGGACATGTCGCAAGAAGACGATGCCAACAGCGCAACTGTCGGTAATCGATGGGAGGTCGGAACTGTCTTTGTGCTGGTGGTCGGGCGACCAGTCGCTCAATGATTACAACGGACCGGGAATGCGGGGGAGGGGTAAAAGTCAGGTGGTGTCAGCGAAGGATGGGAACGAATTCCTGGCATTGGTGTACCCACGAGTGGGTAGAAGCGGGCTATATACGTGATGCCGATGGGGCTGTGGTCTCCCAACTGGATCATTTACGTCGCACTCACGTCAACACTGAAGAGTGGTGGCACTAAGAAGGCAGTGCTCTCATGATGTGGCTCAGCAGGCGCACTTGGACGGGACAAAACGCCAAGCTCTCGTCATCCCGTCCAATCTGTCCTGGAACCGCACCTCTCGAACGACGGACTCTTCGGATCGACAGGAGCATCCATGTAAGTCAGATCTGGAGGAAGGATGATTTCTCAGCGGTATGAACTATTGACGACTATCGGCGACATGAGAGACTCCTGATGTTTGTTAGCTTTTGAAGAAAAGGACTGCGAGTGGAGAACTTGGGGAAGGTTGCGACGGGAGCTCCAGCTTCAAAAGCTCTCCAAGAAACCTGAGTGGGGCAGAATTCGATTGTTAGCGAGGGGCACATGCGAAGGCCCCACAGAGCCTCGGAAGCGAAACCATTTCTGGACGAAGAGCTGCGAATGAACTTCCTTGGGGACAATCGCAAAGTCGTCGAGGTGGTAAGGAAAGCGTCCCAGAACAAACGAATACTCGCACAGAGTCGCTTGCGGCGCGTCTTGATGTGAAGTTTCCTCTGAGATACCGCTGCAGGTTGAACAAGGTTGGCCAGAACAGGTGGTTGGGCTTATGTGCCAGGAAACATCCCCAACTTCAACCACCTGAATTTTTGGCGACTCCATGGATGGATCGGTTACCATCATACCACCAAGTTGGAGAGGAACACCCACGGAAAGCCAGCCATCTCATTTTCAAAACTTGCTAGGACTTAATAGGTACCCGTGCTGATGATCACTTCGATGTTTGTGTCATGTCTCTCTCCACCCATATTCTCCTTGGGCATCGTACCTGTCGCGTTGCAGGTTTGGGCTTTGCGGCATCGGGCACTTGGGCCGGAGAGACAAGATGCATTTCGGCCGGACGACTTCCCTGGTTTGTGCTTTCCATCTCTTCATTACTCCTTACTGGTGCCTGCCGGTTGATGAGCACCACCTCTCACATTCCCAAGGCCTGTCGCCAAGAGCAACATACTCAGTGGTCCCGATCGATGGGGGTCCGGGTCCGGAAGACGGCTCCAGTGGGTCCGGCACAGGCGCCGGCTCCGGAAGTTCGCCGGTCAAGACGGTGACGGTCACCGTGGTGGAGGCGCCACCTCCGAAAACGTCGTTCCACACCGTTTACATCACGCAGGCCCCAGTCACATACCGTACCACAGACAGCCTCATGGTCACAAAAACGATTCAAATTGTGAGCATGGGACCGCCGCGCTCAGCAAGCTCTGCCTTCGTCTCTTCCGCTTCCACCGGCGAGCCTGCGTCAACGTCATCGGCAACAACATCGCCGCCATCAAGACTGGCATCTACCAGTCCGACCTCACTCAGATCCTTCTTGAGCACCTCAACCACAATCCCACTGTCAAGCGCACCATCATCCACCACCGCCCCCCTGCAAACGGGGCTCACCACCAGCACCAGGACACATGATAACAGCCAGTGGCACACGTCGTACCCGTCATGGAACGGGACCCTGTTGCACAGAGAATCTCGCGGTTGGCGCAAGCCACGGCGAGTTGTTTGACGGGCTTAAAGAGCTGAAACAGCGACACCGAGACCGTTGCCGAGTGTGGGGAGCTTCTTTACATACTTTATATGGAGAAGAACATGTACTATAACGTCAAGAGTTGGGGCACAACGTTGATCAAGAGCCGGAAAGCGTTTGGTAGTCGGGCAGGTGAGGCAAGCTACCTACTTTAGCACAAGGCTTGTTTGGCTGGGTGGTGTAACGGCCTGTATACATTCTCTCTTTTTTACGAAGACTCGTCATCCTGGATGGGTGATGATAGACACTGTGATAAAGTCGGGATCAATAACTGGAGTTGTTGGCGGTATCGTCCATGGAAAAAGACAAGTCAAACACGCTAAAAAGGGCAATTGCCGAAAGCAACAGTACAACAAGACAACATACCGCAGGGACAAAGACAAGGGCAGTGGGAGTTAGATTCATGCATACGGACTCGAGTTTTTGACTGTAAGGTAGCCAAGGATGTATATACAGAAATAGTCATCTTGAAAGCTACCGAAGTCTGGATGTGTCCGAGAGATGTCCCTAGCAGGTGAACTGCAACCCCTTGTTAGCACCACCCGTATTCCGAGTTTCAATCGAGGTGAAGGAAAAACTGACCACTCTGGGACCTGGGACGACGTAGTTGTTGAGATTGCCATTGTAGATCTTCGCGTTCAGTCAGCAGTCGTATCATGAGCGAGACTTGACAGAGGGAACGCACATTGACGGTGTATCCGGGGTCGGTGCTCTTAACGAACCCGGGAATCTGGGCAGTCGGAGAAGGCGTCGTGCTGCCGCCGTTGGTGACCTTGACCTGCGCACAGCTGATGTAGAACTATTTTACAGTGGCCCGTTTGTTAGTATCGATGTCTGAGGGTGTAGATAGGGGAGAGGGCCTACCTGTGGCGGCGCGCCGGGGTTGTGGAGGCCGAGTTGCTGGATGCGCAGCAGATACTCGCCGTCCGGGATGCACCGCGGGATGTTGTATGTGTACGAATCTGATCAACTCATCAATGACCAGCAACCTTCAAAAGCATGATACTACCCAGTTGGAAACTTACTTCGCATAGGCCAGCTCGACCCTGAAGGGCCCCAGTCAAAGATCTTGAACCACGGCCCGCTCCCGTCGTAATCCGCCACCGCGCCAGGGGCCTTGCTCATGTAGAGCGAGACGGGCCCGGCATGGTAGACGGCCGTGTCCAGGGTAAAGGTGAACTGGTCGCCGGCCTTCATGGTGATGGTCTCGGTGCCGTTGCTGACAGTGCCGCCGACATTGCACCGCAGGTCCACGGACGACAGGTCCGTGACGGGCCCGTTCTGCAGCCAGGCCGGGTTGCTGTTGCGCCGGATGTACTTCCAGACGGGATACTGGGTCCCGCCGGCGGAGAACTGCTGGAAGATATAGTGGCCGGCCACACTGTTTACTGCAAAGGCCGCGGCAGCGGCGAGGTGGAGGAGGGACTTCATGGTTGGAGAGTAAGCAAGGTAGAGCTGGTGGATGTCGAGAGTAGAAAGCAGGAACCAGGTTGGGTAAACGGGACGGCACGGTAGTGCTCCTGTTCCTTTATGCAGAGTTTGGGAGTCCAGGTGGCTCAGGGGCCGGGATAGAGCCTAGAGGCTTGAATTTAAGCACGCACCACATACGTTGCGAAGGCCATAAGCTATGCCTCGTCGAGAGATGTCAATCCATTCCCTGCTGTGCCACCTCCCGGGTCACCACTCCTGATTCCGCATCGTTGGGTTTGTGGGGTAGACAATGTGCAGCATTGATTTGTTGGTTTGTGTATGATTGAGCTGGCTCACGGAGCCGTAGTTCCGAGAGGGCCACAAATAAAGTAATGCGTGTTGATTACCCGGCAGTTGATCGCCAAATCTGGACGCGGAAACTTGGATTAAGTTACGATGACAGCAAGGCTAGGTTGAAATGGAGAGGCTCCCGGTTGGCCGGCTCTTCTACCAAGACTCATGAGGTGTTGGCTGTGGTAGCACCCGGGTTGGTGTATCCGATGACGTGCTTGGCGAAGAAGCTCATGGCCAGCAGACTGATTCCGCTGTCACGTAAGTTGAGGTACATACGTTACGTTGACTGCCTTGAGAAACGGGATCCATGCCCAACCGGAGTCATGACTGGTTGACTAGGTCCCTTTGGGTTACGGAACCAGCAGTCAGCTTTGTAGTATGCGTTGACCGGGCAGGTACTAGCCGTACGGTCAAACGCTTCCTTGCTGCCGTGGGAAAGGGCCAAGTAAGGTAGGTAGAGATAACACCGTTGATAGGGTATTTTGTCGGTGGGCTTCTAGCGTACAGCTGTTCATTTTGTTTGGGTAGTTCGGAGTCCAGATTGAGATAACGAAATCCACTCTGTCTTGCCTCGTCTGAATCTTTTGAATCTCTGTGGTTCTTGGTCACTTCGATCACATCTTTGCCTTTCCTTCCCACTATGCGAAGGGTTTCTTACGAGTTTGTTTGCGAGACTGCCCCCATAGCGCCGCCGAAGGCCCGGTCACCTTTCCGCTTGGCTGTTTCTCAAAGTTCGTTTCTGGCTCTGGGTTCAAAGCCCATCATCTCATCGTCCACCTCTTTCGTCTTTCTCAACCGCCAATTGAGCAGCGAGATAAGATCGTCGGCATGGAATATAATATTCTTTGTATCTCCTGCCATTGCCATTGCCATTGCCATTGCCCGCTGTTCGCCTTCATCATCTCCCTTCCTGACACAAAAGGGTCGCCCCAAGCGTAGCTCCCAACCGGTAGTGTATGCCTCCTCGCAATGGAGGGGGAAAGAGCAATCGGATCGCGGCCGTTAACCCAATTCTTTACCTTGCCAGTTTTGACAACAAGTCAACAATGATGTCCCGGGCCGACCAAGAATCAAGGTCGAGACCAATGCCCCCCAACACGATAGCCACATTTGCCTGATGCATTTGCAGCAGTTCCAGGGTATCCAGCGGCTTCAAGGGCTCGAAGTCGACGTAGGTAGCAAAGCGGCTCCGGAGCCCGCGGTTCCACCCATCAGCTTCTCCATGTCCTCCTCGTAGCCGGCCAGCACTACGACAAGCTTGCCGAAGCTGGGACGGTGGCGCGCGATAGGGAATATTCCCTCGGCCACGCGGACCGCTGTGTCCGAGGCGACGAGGCTGTGCTTGCGCAGCTTGAGGTGAAGTATCTGGGTGAGCTTCCGGTCACTGTACGGCTCGAAGCGGATGGTCTGGGCCAGCCGGAACCGACGCGTGAGGCCCGGGTTGGTCTTCTCGAAGGCTTCGGTCATGAACTCAGAATGACCGACCAGGATGACTGCTTCCTTACGCGTGCTGTTTGGGTCAACGTTGGCCACCATTGTGTCGATGACTGCAGCACGGAACACGTCCGTCCGGTCAGTGTTGTGCATGTTGTCAGGCAGGAGGAGGTGGAAGTCGTCGATGATCAGCACACCGCCTCGGGCTTCATCGGTGGCCTTTCTTTGTGGCTTTCTCATCCCAGCCGACGTAGCATCCGATGAGATCTGAGGCGCGCTTTTTCAGGATGATGTCATTTTCCAGCAGGCCGAGCTCGCTGAGAATACGTCCGTACAGGTTGGCAGCGGTGGTCTTACCAGTGTCGGGAGGCCCCAGAAAGCAGCAGCGGTTGGACAAAGGGGCCACAGCTGGCTTCCGCTCCAGCTCGGCCCGCTGGCTGAGCGCACGATCTGGCTGAGAAGCTGGCGAACCGACTCTTTGACCTGCTCCATGCCGATCATCTCCCGCAGCTCCGTCCAGGCCGTGCTTTTGTACCCCAACTCGACCGCGTTGGGGCCGAGCAGGTCGGATTTGGAGAATCATGTGTTCTCGTGCTCTTTCAGCAACATCATCCGCTCCTCGGCCTCGGTTCTCTTCGCCCGTCGCTGCTTCAGCCCTTCCACCGATGCTTGAACGTTACCGCGGGATTTCAAGCCTCTGTTGCGAGTTAAGCGCTGGACATATGCCGCCATAGAGGCTCCATCCCAGCCTCCTTGAATCTCCTTGTCTCCAAATTCCTCCTTGATTGTTGCCGTGAGCAATGCGAGCACGTCGTCTTCCGTGTAACGCAGCGGGACTGTACAAATCGCAGGCACTTTTGCGGTTGGCTGGAGAAGGTATTCCACAGCCTTCTCAACAGAATGATGCAAGACGATTACCGGTGGCTTGGGAGGCGTTGATTTCTCCAAGAGACGTGACAGCTGGCTGCCCAGTGGCGCGATGCCTGAGTATTTAAGATCGTCGACGAAGAGAATCTAGGACCGAGGATCAGCAGGTGTCGGAACAGCAGCTTGACTTTGCTCAACATGTACATACCCCACGCGCCCCATCGTCTGTGGGGAGTGCTTCTTTCCAGGCGTCATGCAGGTATCGATGTGGTGTTGTCCGGGCGAAGACGTCTGCCGAAACCAGGCCTAAGGACTGCAATAATATGATGTACAGTTTTGCTACCTCGCTTCCGTCTGAGATGGATCAGCTTCGAGTTCGATACGCAAGTGTATTAATTCCAATACACCAGAGGAAGATGTCACCTACAGCGGTCGATGTTGTGATCAACGAAGCGTGCGTTCAAGTTTCCAACCTCCAGGAGATCGCCGCCGCCCTTGATTATCTCCCGCGCTTCGTCATACACGCGTAGGAGATGGGCCGTCACATCCTCGAGCCCGTGATAAAGCATGCCTTTGTCGAGGGCTTCGTTATCTTGCTGGTCTCGCTCCTTCTGGAGGATCCACTGCTGCCGAGATAAGGACTTGTCGGCCATGTAGCGTAGGCGGACTGTGCTGGCCGAGTCCTGGCATGAGGTTGCTGGCGTGTTGTCTACCTGTATGGATTCCGGGCACGTTGTGGGGAACTCTGATCCGTCTTGAGCGGCCTCAGTCTTGTGGCCGTCCTCAACGAGCGTTCAGTTTTCTTTAAAGCACTGTCCCTGATGGCGTTCACCGGTTGATTAGGGGGTTCCTTGCCGGTCGGGTAACTCTTCAGGGCAGCTCATTGTGAGGTGTTTGGCTTACACTGAGGAACTTGAACAGTTATGTACTCGAAGACACTTGAAAGCGAAGAATATAACATTAATGCTTGCGCAACGGAATGATGGCTGCCTTTGGCATAGGCCCTGAGATTGGGATCACGGCGTGGTGACTCCAAAATGCCACTGTGCCGCATGCAACAAGCAATGAGACGTGCTCAGCTAGCGCTTGAAGAGCCCAAATGTGTTGGCTCCCTTTGTGTTATCACTTCGGCGAACGAAATCTTCAACAACAAGCAGAGGCCGAGTGTCAGGCAGTAGCGAAGCTGTTCTGGGATTGGATGCAAGCAAGGCATGAAATTGCATATGGTTGAATCAGTTGGATGGTTCGGAGAGCCAGGTAGACACGCGGTACCTCAGTCTACTAGTACCCTGAAGTAGGTCTCTTTCAAGTAATCAGTTCCTTATGCAGGCCGGGTGTGTGAGGTTTCATCAGTCAACAACGGGCAAAATACTAGGTATCTCCAGTGCGCTGGCTTCACAGTTGAATTCGCACTAATGCAGCGGCCGCCATTAGGTATAGTAGGTGGCTGTAGACTCTCGTACTTCGGTGAGTTGGCTCACTAATAGGATCGGGGACGGACAGGAGGCAAGTGTCGAGTTTGAAGCTGATTCCTACCTGACCTAACATTCTCAGAATAGCTTTTTTTGTTGCCGCCTGAAGATCTATGCTGCTGAATTCCGGTGATGCTTGAAAGAGTGGCAGATGATTGCATATTGACAACGGTAAGGTGGGGGCATCTAGGCGATGCTTGAAAGATACCTATAAACAAGGTCGGTATTCATGATGTGTCCCAGCCTCCGCCGCTCTCATTCTCTACTTAGTAACCCATTTCCCTACTCATCCATCCACACTGAGCACTTGCCACTTTCTACCAGTCCGCTTCGTGCCCAAGCTCTCATACTTTGGTTCTTCGGTCGTTTCCTCCTTCCTATCCGTATCTTGGCTGTCCTCAGACCTCTGGGTGCGCCCCTTGCCCTCATCCTCCTTATACCATGAAAGACCTCTCCTCCACGCCGGATGGTCATATCTCCAAAGCGCATACAGTTACAGGCACCCATCTGGCTCCTTCTCTGCTTTATCACGCAATTCGTCCGGTAAGCACATGGAGAGCTACCACCCCGCGGCGTTTGCCTCGATTTCCCTAATCAACCACTGTCAGCTCGACGAATAGTAGGCGATGAGGGTTACGATGAGAAACGTTAACGAAAGGAAGCGCAGCACACGTGTCGCTAGCGAGATCAGAAAAGTACTCACCAGCGGTCGTATGGAGATTCTTTCCATCGAGGTTCGACCAAACCCAAGCCGTGCGCAAATTCGCTTAACGTCGTCGATGTAGGCCTCAAATCTTCTGCCTCCTGCGGGTACTAGTCGCAGTAAAACTCTGGAAAGTCTTCTGGGCACAGCCCGAGGTACTTGCCACTCGCAACGCGCCGCTTGATGTCCTCGCGGTAATGCGTATTCGGGCTCTTCAGCGCCTGCTGCTAGAGGCGCACCGTGGGCTTTGGTTTGATCTCGTCGTAGATCTACGGGTAGTCAGCCGCAATGCTTGCTAGGGCGACGGACTGCCGTATGTCTGGATTGTTGGGCCGACGGCGGATCAGTTCTATGAGCGTTTCCAGACGCGGAAAGAGCGGATGCTAGAACAGGTGCGGGAACTAGGACTAGCAATCACCTCCGTGGTCGTTGTGGTCCTCGGTGATGTTTGAGAGGTCGTTAACCATGATGCGGCGAGCTAGGGAGGCCTCGCCGATGGGGCAGTGCCAGTGAGCGGGTTCGGCCAGCTCGAAATCGTGCTTGCCCCAGTACATAGCGAAGCTGATGCTTTGGTAGATGCCCCTGATGACCGCCTCCTGCCCCATTCTGATCAAATAGGGCGCCGCAGGCGGTGGTGGCGATCGACGTTGCCCGTAGGCGGCCATTAAGATGAGGTCGTCCTTGAGAGTTGTTGGAAGGTCCGGCGGCAGAGGAGTGTGGAGGAGGTTGTTAATTTGCGTGGCAGGTGGGTAGCTTGTGCCCGTGACGGATCCCACGGGCGGTCCTTTTTGCGTGGCCGGTCGGACCACTCTTCCGTGATGTCGAGATAGCTGGGTCAGACTCAATGCTGGTCTCCATCACCGTTGCGCTTATCGGGAGGTGGGCTAAAGGTCATGTCGCCGTTTAGACCGGCGCCTGCACGGGGTTGACGGTGCGCCTGTAGTCGTCCATAACTGCGTGCCGCGTCGGCTGGCTCATGGTGTGCTCAAAGATGGCGGTCGAGCCGTCGTTTCCAGACTCCCGGGCCTTCTCGGCAATGGATACTTCGGGGAGGGTCAAGCTCAAAGTACAGCGCCGTGTAGCCAGCCACAGCACATGCACGTCCGACCTGGTAAGGGAGGGCCGGGAACCGGCGAGCGAGCTCGCGGTAAGTGTCCTCAGTGGCGAGGCCGGGATACCAGACGCAGTAAGGCATCTCGTCTGGGCTGTTCCGTCGAAAATCGCATTGCTAGTCATCAGCCGGGCGTTGGCCCTGCGCGTCAAGCGCGTCAAGCGCAGCTGCTTCTCTGTCGCTCGGCTTCGGCTTCACGCGCCTTGCTCTGCAACCTCAGCTCGCCTAAGGTTCCCGTCGAAGAGTCGGAGTATTAGGAGGAATGACTCCTGTAGTAGACTGCTCCTCGTATCGGCATTCTTGTTGATTATGTTTGGGGTTTCAAAGATTGTGTGAGATTGCCCAGTACAGACTCTCCGCCGCTCCGGAACATCTATCCCCGAATCTGCCGGGGACGCTCGGTCGTGCCGTGCAAACTGCCGACGAGGTCAACCCCGGCGTTATCCCCGGCCCCGGAAAATTTACCCCGGACGCCCGCTGCTCCAATGGAGACGCTATTCCAGGCCGATCCAATGCAGTGGAGCCTTAAGGATGGCCATTTTCTTTTGAAGGCATGTTTTTAAACATTACTCCTCCTTTCAACACTTCTCGCATCGCAATGGGCATATCCCAGAACTGCCTGTCCCTGTCCAGCCATCTACGTTGAGTGATCATGTCGAGCGATGGTCCTGAGACTGCTCCTCAACATGGTGACGAGAAGAGTACCACAGGCGGGGTGGATCAGCGGCCGAGGTCGGAGGACCCGGAGGTAAGCGATGCCGCCGAGGTTGCGGGAGAGAACGCCCAGAACCTGACACCGGGGCTTCCTTTTTCGAAAGCGCGGTGCGTTGCCCTCGTGGCCACCTTGACGGGAGCAAGCTTCCTCGGGGTAAGTCGACTCCTATTTTGGCACACAGTTTTGAAACCTCAAGTGCTCACTAGAGCGAGCAGAGCTTGTCAGCACAAGCCGTCGTGATCATTCTCCCAACTATTGGCGAAGATCTCAACATACCAGAAGCAAGACTTCAGTGGATTATCTCCGCGTATTCGCTCACGTTCGGATGCTTCTTGCTCTTTTGGGGCAGAGTGGCCGACATCTATGGGAAGCGCAAGATCTTCATCTGGGGCTCGGCATGGTTCGCCGTGACGACGCTCGTCAACCCTTTTATACCGAATGAGATTGCATTTGACTTGTTCCGGGCACTGCAGGGCCTGGTAAGCATAGATTCTCTCTGTCCATCTATTGCTGGGGAAACTGGAGGCGACAACTGACGGTCTGAGCAGGGTGCCGCAGCCAACGTCCCAACTGCGATTGGGATTCTAGGAACCACTTTTCCTCCAAGCAAAGCCAAGAACTATGCCTTCAGCTGCTACGGTATGCGATTGCTGTCCGTCTCCGATATTTAGTTTGAGCACAGCTGACACAGCCCCTTGGTCAGCCGCTGGTGCTCCGTTGGGCGCCGTAATTGGAAACTTGGTCGGCGGCATCGTCGCCCAGTATGCCTCTTGGAAATGGGTGTTTGTGGTGATTGCCCTCGCAGCATTTGCCATCAGCGCAGCTGCAATATTCGTCATCCCGCCTCCCAGAGACCCTCTCCGGGAAGATGGCACACCCAGGCCATCGATCGACTGGCTAGGGGCTGTTTTGGTCACGGTCGGGCTCCTTGCGCTCCTCTTCGCCTTGACCGAGGGTAACGTTGTTGGATGGAACACGCCGTGGGTGGGCGTGCTCATTGTTGTCTCCCTCATCCTCATCGCGCTCTTCGTTTTCTGGCAGAGCCACCTCGAAAAGACGGGAAAGCTGGCCCCGATCATGAAGGTGTCGAATTTCCGGAACCCGCAGTTCAGCGCTGCCATGGCCATCATGGCCGTTTTCTTCAGCGCTTTCAACGGATTTCTGGTGTTTGCGACCTACTTCTACCAGGATTATCAGGGGCACGACCCCTTGCAGACAACGCTCCGGTTCATGCCCATGGGCATCACCGGCTTCATCACCGCCGCCATTGTGTCGCAGCTACTGGCCAGGGTCCCCACGTACATGCTGCTGGTGGTTGGCAACGCCTGCGTCTCTGTCGCGGCCTTGCTCTTTGCTGTTCCGATCCCGCCCGACACAATATACTGGGCGTGGTCTTTCCCGGCAATGGTCCTGTCGGTATTCGGTGCCGATACCACATGGCCGTCCCTGATCCTCTTCACCAGCCACTCGCTGCCGCAGGCTGATCAAGCTCTCGGAGGTGCGCTGATCAATGCGATGGGGCAAATTGGACGTGCGATCGGGTTGGCCTTGGCCACAGCGGTTCAAACAGCGGTGATGGCGAAAGAAAGAGGCGTCGATGTTCAGGAGGCCGGCTCTGTCGAGGTGGGAGACATGGCTTCGCTTCTTGGGCTTAGGGCTGCCGAATGGCTGAATTTCGGTCTTGGAATTGTCGCGCTGCTCCTGGTGCTTGCTGCATTCCGAGGGACTGGCATTATCGGGAAGGCAGGATCAGAAGGGGCGCGAAGAAAGGGAAGCGCAGCCGGCCCGGTGCCGAAATGAGGAGAATGGGAAAGCCTAAACCTATCAATTGATCGAGTAGGAGCCAGAAAAATCATCGGATACTTATTTGGCTGCCTACCTCAAGAATACACATCGCTTGACCAGTTGATGACTTTGCGGCCAGTGTGTACTTCCTATTAACAAAGGAACAAAGGTATAAAGGCTTGCAAAAAGGGAAACTCAATGCTAGTTGGGTGAACCAGCGCGCCTCGAGTTCCCTGCCACGACCTTAGGTTTGGAGGAAAGTGCGACATTAGAAACTTTAACTATCCCCGGGCCCAAGGCAGGTCTTGCACGCCCTGAACCCCTGGTAGACATATGTATGAGTGACGGTAGCAGAATTCAATATGGGCACGCCCCCTACTTTCGAGGTCGACTATCAACTTGAACTCGTTAATAAGAAGCTTCGGAGGGACCTTCAGTTGGTGACATGACAATGTCAGTACTGCTGACTTGTTGGACTTTCGCAGCCACTAACTTCTAAGCACTTGGCTTTACCTTAAGTATTATTTTCCGAGTTCAAAAACTCTTTCAGTCTTTCTTCGCTTTGGATGACTCAAACTCAGAATGGGGCTGACTCCGATTTCCTCCCGCAAAAGGTAAAACTCATCACACGTCTGTTTAAGCACATGCATGGTTTCCGGGTGGCTGCTGCTTGTGTCAACTTGCAGGCAGCCATTATGCATCAATCGCATCGGCAACCACACGGTGCTGCCAAAGTTCATTCACAACACTGTATTTGAAACAGTAACTCTTCTCCGGCACAATACAACAATAACATGCCCGACATCGAAGACATCAACACCATCATCAAGCGCTCCGTCTGCAACGGTCGTGAATTTGTCACGCGCTCAGATGGCACCTCCTGGACACGAAAGCTTGATCGCGCCACCAACCAACTGGTTAGCGACTGGACACCGGTCGAACAACCCCCGGCTGATACAGAACCATCACAATCTGAGCAGCGACAACAGCAGCAACGCCTGGCCGCGCGATACCTATCTATCGTAGCCGAGCACCAGGCCCCAAACGAGCCCAAGCACTGGTCCCTCTTTACTCACATCCTGCCCGCCAACTCCACCACCGACACCGCGCGCGGCCAAGTCTGGCAGGTCAAGGGCGACGCAGAGCTGATGCATCACGATTACGCCGCAGACGTCGACCAGCTCAACTCGCCCGACTTTGCGTGGCATCAGGTCCTGAGGGACGACCTGAGCGAGGAAGAGTTTCGGAGGGTGGACGAGATTGCACGGGCCGAGAGCCCGCCGCGGGCGGTCAATCGTGCTGCCGTGAGGGAGCATTGCCAGGGGTGGGTTGTGAGGGTTGTGAAGCAGTTGGTAAAGGAAGGGATTGTCAAAGAAGGGATTGTGGCCGGGTTGGAAGCCGTAATGGATCCTATTGTTAGGTAATGCAACAATGAACGGAAGAGGAGGGAAGGGAGACGGAAGTGCGTGGATGGATAGTTCATTCTGTTTGACTTTGTTTCTTGTTTGTCTCTAAGCGAGGGTCCATTAAAAGAGCATGGTGTTGAATAATAACCTTTAATTGAGTAAGGTTGACTTGTTGAAGGTTATACAAGTTTTATGAATGCTTCACCCACAGCCCTGAGCCCTCGAGTCGTCTTGTCAGGATTGGGGCATTTCAAGCGGGGGAATCCTCTGGTGTGAGCCAAGCTGCCCGACAAGTCTAAACTGTAACTAACGATTCTCTCCTGACTTCCATTGACAAAAGAGCGCTTGTACATAGTTACCTATAGTTTTGACTCTGAGACAGCGAACCTGTGTTCAGCGAGACGATTGCTCTGTTCTCGTCAACCCTTTGGATGCCGTCATTTAGCATCATGCCTGTCATAATGCATCGGAAAAACTCCTGACGGAGTTGCCGAATACATATACCAAGCTGAGCAGGTTCGCCAACTCAGTCCTTCGCTGCGATGGGTACCCTAGTCAGTGCTAGGAGAAAGACTCAGTGTTCCACTCATGTGGATTCAAAGAAAGGGCCTATAACAAGTTGATAATTATGTGCTTTTTTCCTATAGTGATCCACTACCTCTACAAGGACCACAATGTTTCTCATCACTCCTTTTCCCAAGGCACAAGGACCGTGTGATACTGACTTCTGCAACAAGGAGTGGTGTTGTTGATATATACAAGAACACTGGCAAAAGTGGAGAGCAACAATGTCGATAGTCCATGGGAACATCTTTGTCCCAGTGCCAACACTGCTGTGGATATATTGGTTGAGTCGCTCCCGCTCTGACTTCAATCTGGACTGTATTTCTGGCTGGAGAACCGAGTCTTTCGGCTACAAATCTTTTCTCTCTCTTCAGATCCAGTACTGCTGTCCTTGGTTTCGCCAGCACTGGGATGGCCTCCCCCGCCTCAACTCCCGAAACCCTTGGTTCGTCAAGCCCCTATTTTCCCATATCGTCGCCTAGGTGGGAAACTCCAGGAACAACACCTTTGGGCAGCTTGCAGCCGCGACAAGACACTGCCCATGGCGATATCTGGCGGGCTCATATAGAAAAGCAACGGCTTGCTGCCATATCACGTCTGGGACTGGACAGGACGCCGTCCAAGCTCGCAAGAGAGACAGTGCCTTCTGCCGTCCGGAGTCGGGACCATGCTCGCTCCGGAATGGAAACAGACTCGCAGTTGTGGCCAGTTTTGTCCGGCCGATGGCCGTCAATTCTGCAGAACAGTGACAACACTGCGCCGGCGACCAAACCGGTTCTCCAGGACCGGTTTCCTACTGACAGTCCTTCCAGTTTTGCCCTACCTCCCACACCAATTTTGACTGAACCTGCCTCTGCTGCGAATTGGACACCTCAACCGCTTATCCCGCTCTCCTCATTTTCTTCGCCGATTCCTCGCCAATTTCCACTTCAAAAATCGCCGTCCTCACTTTGGACGACTCCCGGACTTTCGACCGATAGCGTCAATGCACCCTCCTCGCCCAGCCACTCCAGGATGCGGGTTGATAACCGATTCGACGAGTTCAACCTCGTCGGCCATCCGGACCAGGAAGGGCCAAACGACTTTAACATCGAGCTTCACCAAGGCGGCGTCAAGCAGACATCCATCAACATGCATGGTCAACAACCCATCGCTTCAGCACTGCCTGCTGTTAGTCTTGCATATCCTCCTCGCCAGAATTCGTTGGAAGCCGTCCCTCTGCAGGGCCGAGCCTTCTCATCCCCAACTGGACCATTCTCGGTTGTCGAGAACCAATCGTCCGCTCATTCCTCTTGGTTCCAGCCGACTTCCATGAACCAGCAGGTTTCCGCGCCGACGTCTGCCGATTTCCCTGTCGCGACCCAGGCTGGCCTTCAACAGCGCTTCAACAGCGTGACCAACACCATGACCATGAACACCATGACAAACAACCCGGCGGCCGATCACTCGACCTTCTACCAGCCCATGCACTGCCGCAGCGCCGATCGGCCTCCCACCCAGTACGAAGCGCACGCGCTCCTGCTGAAGGGGTTCTCGCCCAACTACCGCGGCGATCCGGACCTTGCCCGAAACCAATCGGCCGCGATCCCCGCCGAGGCCAACTGCAGCCTCTTCATCGTCGGCCTTGCTCCCGACCTCACTCCTCACGAACTCTTATCCGGCATCCGGAACATCGGCCGCGTGTACGCGACACACATTAACCCGCCCGTTCCAGATCGAGGCCACGTCTTCAGCGCAGCGAAATTGGTGTTTTTTGAGAGGGCTGGCGCCGGTGAGTATTTCATCTTTCTCTCCACCTCTTTCCTTTTGCATGGGTTCGTCCGCTAACAGTTTGCCCTCCTCCACCCCACCACAGAGGCATTCTACAATGCATACTCGACAACCGGCTACGCCACCCCGCGACACCCGCACCTGCGCGCCCGCGTGACGTGGAATCGGGTGCGCTCGGCCGAGGTGGACAAGGGCGGCCGGCGGTCGCGCGTGCTGCTCATCAGCGGCCCCCCCGCCATCGTCAACCAGCAGTACCTGTGCGCGTACCTCAACACCAAGATGGTCTACCACGTCGACGAGCTAATCCACCGCGGCGTGAGCGACGACGGCAGCCGGGTGCTGCTGGAGTTTCGCTTCGGCAGTTTCCGGTGCCAGGCTGAGGCGGCGCGCATGGCGCTGATGAGGGAGTTTCGGGATGTTGGGCTGGTTTGTGAATATGGTTAGTTTTGCTTCCTCTGCTCTTCTTGATGCAAGTCGATTCAGCCTAGCTGACGCCCTTGTAGGACGGGACCCGTGTGATCGTGTTCCGGAGCAAATCTGAAATCCTTTTCCCATGTGGCGAGAGGTCCTCCCAAATTGGAATTAAGCCAAGTGAGTCAGGGAAGGCGTGGTATGGAACGAGGTCAGCAAATGGTTGTCGTCTGAGCGATGGCGACCGCCCGATCACGAATATGGCTCAACGTCGACCACGGATATTTTTGTTTTGCTTTCCATCGGTAGAGAACTCGTATCATTCTTCACAGAACTCACACCGGAATATCCATTAAGGCATATAAAAAGGTGCGAGTATTCTGAGGGTATGACTTAGGCACCTACTGGTCTGAACGCATGCTCTCGTCCAGCGGGATGGGCATGTTGTAACTTTGTAACATTTTAGTTGGGTGTCCTGACTGCGCCGGCTGCGCCTGCGAACGTGGCAAGAGCCATACCTTCGATCAATTTATCCGTAAGGTATCACAAAAATAAGGGGAAAATGCATCATATTCAACACCTTCAGTCGTGACTATGAAAATTGGCAGTGTGGTGAAGTGATAATAAGGTTGCTCATTACTCGTACCCTGACCCACTTACACGACCAAAGCTCCATGACGTCATAGTCAAGAAGCGCCGCCGGGACACCAATCCAAGCCATCATGATGACATGCAGCGACACGTAGCGAAGTATGATGTATGCCTGTGATCCGGAAAGGATGGAAATTCTGCAGCAGTGAGTGATCCCGGTTTGACGCTGAGAGCTCCTCCTCAGGCAGCCTTTATACCAAGCAGACATGCATTACGTCACTGTGACCGGAACTCCCTGTCCAAAGCTTCCACCACCTGTTTGTTCGGAGGTTTGGGACGCTGAAACATACTGCTGGTTCTTTCAGAAGTGACAGGAGTGGCTCTGTCAGCTCCAGACCGTTTGGCCAAACCGGGAATCGGTGACGTCCTTGACCCGCCACGCTCAACGTGCAGTGCCTTCCGACCCTGATTGCAGCTGCACTCAACTCACAAAAGCAGAACTTCCTCCCTCAACCAT
This sequence comes from Parathielavia appendiculata, assembly GCF_033297405.1. Classification (NCBI taxonomy): domain Eukaryota; kingdom Fungi; phylum Ascomycota; class Sordariomycetes; order Sordariales; family Chaetomiaceae; genus Parathielavia; species Parathielavia appendiculata. The sequence goes on from NW_026944222.1 coordinate 3,251,792, forward strand.
TCTCTTCTGGCAGATTTGATGCCCCAGAGCTGCAACCCAAAACAAACACCGAAAATTCGACACCCTCATCACACCAAATTTTGATTGAGAAAACAAACCACCGCTGCCATGAGGTTCGCGAAAACGTTCCTCACGCTGGCCCTCGCGGTCAACGGCGCTGTTGCCAGCTCTTGGTTCTCCAAGGCAGGTAAGTTTAGTACAACCTCCTGCATGTCGATGGTCTACTGACATCACAACAGCATACAACAAGTGGCATGAGACTGAGCTTGAGCGCTGGCTGTCCGACAACGATATCCCCTACCCGACCCCGGCCGACCGCAAAGAGCTAGAGAATCTCGTGCAAAAGAACTGGGAATCAAGTGTCGTCGAGCCTTATCGGAATTGGGACAAGGAGAAGCTCACCAGCTACCTGAAGCAAAAGGGTGTTGAGAGCACGGGGGCCGCCGAGGATACTCGGGAGTCTCTGCTTGCCCGCGTCAAGAATAGCTGGTATGAGACGGAGGACAATGCGCAGAATGCCTGGCTCAATACCAAGGACTGGATTCTGGACACTTGGACCGACAGCCAGCTCAAGGCTTTTTGTGATCGCCACGGCATTCCGGTTCCCCAGCCTCGCAAGCGTGACACTCTCCTCCAGAAGATCCGTGAGAACTACGAGACCATCGCCAAGAAGGCCGGAGACGCCGCGGCTTACCCTGGAAATTGGCTGTATGAGACTTGGTCTGGTAAGTATTCCCCGGAGTATGGTTGATGAAACAATTCGAGCTGAATGTGATGTGATTGCAGAGTCTGACTTGAAGGAGTGGCTCGACTCTCACGGCTTCCCGGCGCCCCAACCGACCACTGTATGTCGTCTCAGATCGCGCTCTATCTTGCTGTTGCTGACTCCATTGCTAGCGCGACAAGCTCATCGCCTCCGTTCGCCGCAACTCTCGTCTTGCGTACCTGCGGATGCAGGAGCAGCAGGAGAGCTCCAAGAAGAGCGCTCAGCAAGCCTATGCTGCCCTGACCGACAAGCTCATTGACTCATGGAGCGAGTCCCAACTGAAGGAATTTTGCGACAAGAACGGCATCCCAGGTACGAACAGCACTGTTAGTGCTTGTTAGTCCCGCCGCTAACAAGAAAATAGTTCCCCAAGGCACTAAGCTTAACCACCTGCGCTCCCTTGTCCGCAAGCACCGCGCCGAGATCTTGGGCGACACTGTGTCTGGTACTGCCGCCTCAGCCTTTGGTGCTGCTACTTCCAGCGTCGGTTCCGCTGCCACAAAGGCCACCGATACCGTGTCTCAGGCTGCGCGAGACGCTTTCGACAAGGCCATCAACACCTGGTCTGACAGCCGTTTGAAGGCTTACCTTGATGCTCGCGGAGTGGTATGTCCCCTCTTCCAAGCCGTCCCATTCTATGTCGCTAACAACAGATATCTACCAGCCTGTTCCCCAAGGCACTAAGACCAACGATCTCCGTGCCCTGGTGCGCAAGCATTCCCACCTGGCTGCCTCGGCCTGGACCGCCTGGACCTGGGAGGATGTGAGCGTCGAGAACCTTCGCAACTACCTCGCAAGCAGCGGCAACGCCGCGGCTAAGAAGGTGTCGGAAAAGTCGGGTGCGACTCGCGATGAGCTGGTGGCGGCCGCCCAGTCGGCCTACGCCTCGGCTTCTTCCGCCGGCGGCGGCTCGTGGGCCTCGGCCACGTCGTATCTCGCCAAGGCTACCGACTCGGCCAAGGCCAACGTGTTTGAAACGTGGAGCGAGAGCGAGCTCAAGGCCTACCTCGACAGCTACGGCGTCCCCGTGCCGCAAGGGTCGACGCTCAACGAGCTGCGCGCCATGGCCCGCCGCCAGCACAACTACTTCAAGTACGGCACCACCACGCCGACCGAGACCATCTTCGCTAAGGTCAAGGAGAATGTGCTGGGCGGATGGGAGTGGGTCACGAGTCAGCTGCGCATTGGGTCTGATGCCGCCAAGAAGAAGACTCAGGAGGCGAGTGACATCGCCGGTGAGAACATCAAAGGAGCGGGTGAGAAGGTCAAGGGGGCCGGTGAGAAGGTTAAGCATAATGAGCTTTGATCCTGCCCATCCCTGCCTTGGCCTGTTCCCGTCGCCTGGTGACATCAAACTGGTCATCGGCTGCGGACACATGGGTGGAGCGATTGCGTCCGGGAGGAGGTATGATTGTGATTGTAAGATAATAAGTCCCTTGATGGAATGATGGTGTGGAGGTCCGAGGGTGATGGATGGGTTTGGCCTTTCGCTGGAGGATGAGATCGGGCTGAGGACATCGGAAGGATGATGTACCCGACTGGCTGCGTTTCCGCGACCAGAGGGAGTAGTGCTGGACCGAGATCGCTGGAGTTAGGCTAATTAGTCGTTGATTTATCAAAATCTCGTCTCGGTTGTTTGTACAATCGGCAAGTGTGCGGATTATTTCCTAACACTCGCACTGCCTGATTTGCGCTACAGAAAGGCAGTGAGAGTACCCTAAGGGATGTGGGAGTAGGCTATGAGGCTGCCGGCCATGTCACTTGGATGAGGAGGATAAAGTGGAAACGTAGATATTATCAGAGTGGTCCATATCAGTGAGTGGGCCACTCTAATATACGTGTATATTCGTCAAACTAACAAAGAACTGTTAGGCGACTTAACAATTTTCTTGCTATAGTTCTGCGATAGGTTCACTAATATTTGTTAGAGTGGCCCACTCACTGATATGGACCACTCACTGATATAAACCGTTGATCAAAATACGTAATAACTAGTTATAGTTATAACTAAATGGTGACTAATGTTATGCTGTTGAAACAGTATTTGTTCGATCTCCATGCGCTACAAATACTACAACACACTGACAGATGAAACACCTTGTCCCACGACGTCCGACCTGCGTCATTTCGTGCATAGAGTTCGCGCTCGACTCGTGCCAGACGGCGAAATGTTGTTCTCAAATATAATCGTTAACGTACCGAATTATGCCCAGGCTATTGCCAGCCTTGTAGGATGAAAGGCAGACCACAAGCTACCAGATTGGGTTGTGATGAATCATTTGCAAAGTGGCAAGAATGTGGTCAGCCAGGCCAGTAAGGCATTCCGAAATATGCCCATCCATTCTCCCAGTGTCACGGGATTCCCCGTTCCTGTTCTCATGGTTATGTCATATGCTTGCGGTTATGCATACGTCATGAGGTCTGATCATACGTCTATGGTCATGCTTACGCATAGGCCTCTGCTCCAGTACACAAGGTCTGGTTGCACGCCCATTCCTATCATCTAGCTCTTGCTCTCGTTGTAGCAATATCGATCTTGTATGTGAGAGCTGACCAGACCTTGGGTGGTGCCCGTCACACCCAGTATATACCTGCCAGCGAAGTGTACAAGTCCAAACCTCCGGGATGAAGACTCATGTTGGAGCAGCAGGGAGGGCATGGATCCTAGATGGATGTGAATGTCGCGTACATCTCGCTTAACATTATCAGTGGGTGGGCCACTTTCTACTACCCTACAAACGCCATCCTTAATTACAAACCAACAACACTAGGAACCAACTATAATTACATCAGAAACAGCTGAATCAGATGCTTCTACGGCCTCATGGCAAGTGCGGGCATTATGGCCAGGCTTACCGCACACACCACAGCACCGAACCCTCGCACGACCGCCCCCTGTATCACTACTTCCCAACTGCGTTTCTTGCACTCCCTCTCCACCAACATCCCCTTGACCTAGTATCCCCTGTGCTCCCTGTACAGTGAGTGATCCACCAAACTGTACACGTGTCTTTTTGGCTCTCCGGCGCTTGCTTAGTGCCTCGTTGGCCTTGCGGAGAGAAGCGACCTCTGACTCGAGGAGAGCCACTCGATGCATTATAGCTGTTGTGCCCTTGGCAAGCTGGTCTGCGGCAGTCAACATTGAAGTTGGAGAGCTGTTTTGATGGTTGATAATGTGAGTCTTGATGAGCGTTGACTGTGCATTAGCTTCTTGGGGGTTGTGGGGTGTCTGGAAGACCCAAGGTTGTGGTGTGCTAGGCCGTGAGGTCGTGGGTGTTCCATACGAGAGTAAACCACTCGCCAATGACCTTTGGATCCTCGCACTTAGCCTCTGGTAGTCGTATCTACGCGTATAACGCGTTCGGAGTTCTGGCTGGCGTTTGGCAAATCAATGCGCCCAGAGTTGACCGACAGGGGGCGCGTCGCGTTCGTGTAGCAGGTGGTTGGCCATTTCTTCCACACCACTAAGTCTTGGTGGAAAACATCGTGTAGATAGCTCAATGATGTATTGAACAATGGCCTCCTCTTCTAATTGAGTGAGCTTCTTTACCCCAGGCGTTGTATCGTGTCGTGCAGTCTTGCGATCGCGTCGGCGTGTAAGAGTACTACGGCTGACGCTGTAGATCTTTGCTGCATCTCGTAGGCTTAGACTTTTGTCACTTTGAAGAGCCTCAAGGGCTAAGAGTACTCTGGCTTCTTTTAAAGTAGGAGGCATACTAGCTGATGGATGAAGTTGATGTAATGTGTAGATGTAGCGCGTCGCGTGGAAAAATGGCGCACTCACTGATATGGCCCACTCACTGATAATGTACGTTACTATTGATGCGTTCTACTTCGAATCCAGGGCTATCATGCACTTACAGAGCCTGGGTTAGCTCCGGCTTATGTCAATGGGAGAACGATGTAAGGTCTTCGTCAAGTTTTCGTTGGAGAAATGGCACGCTGGGGGCGCGTACGGCGCTTGTTTTGGTGAGTGGCCGAGGTGCAAAAAACGAAAGACAAATAGGCAAGTTACTAAACTGCAAGTAACTCAGAAGGACCCTGAGACGGTTGTGACCCGGGAAGTCAGGGTGGTACGAGTGGCTTCTCGGGCGCAGTAAAGAAAGGCCTATGAAGAAGCTGAGGGGTGTCAGTATGGAAAGTTTTGGAACAGGGTTTGTCGAGATTAGGTCTGAATGTCTCAAACTCCGAGAAAATGGGCAAGATATAGGGCGTATGTCATGGCAGTGACCTACATGGTGCATGGCGACGCTGACATGCTGAGGAATCCACAGGGGCCGGAATCGGGACCGACAGTATGGATCTCGGACAGGGTGCGTCGATTGGCATGAGATCGGCGTCTGTTGCAACCACTGCAAATAAGCGTCGTAGATCCTCGAACTCAATCCCCTCCGCAACTTGCGGGTGGTGCTGCCGGTGTCTTGCATGCGCCCGCGTCAAGCCCCATCATGCATATGCAAGGTGAGTGGCAGTTGAGATTGGATTTTGATGTTCCGACTCCCGAGAATCTGGATAGGACGAACCATGTTGCAAATCTAACATTCGGATGTTGTTCCACGAGACTGGCGATTGTAAGGGGAATTGGCAGCATCGAACCGGGCTAACTAATTGATTACATGAAACTATGTCCGAAACGTTAGGTATCTATGAAGATTCATAACTACATTCCCATCGCATTGGATGCTGATTATCGGATATCTTTGTATGAATAAGCTGCTAATGCGCTCGTAGAACGGGAGTAGAGATTGAAAACGGATCGTGGTTTGGCGAGTTCTGACTGCTTCTAAGTCGAGCATCTCGAAAGGTTCGAGGCTGCAGCAGTCTGCTATGTAGATGGTGAATCAGTCACTTGTAAGAGACTTGAGGAAAGAAATCGAACAGATGGACGGGAAGCCAAGGCGCCAACTATGCAGTTGGTTGTGAGCTTTCTTGCGACCGAAATTGGAAACTGAGTCAACCGAAATCATGAGGACGAGGTGGTATTCTGCCTGCTCTGCCTAGCGCACCTTCCAGATTTGCATCAATATTTTTGGTGACGATGTCACTATCTGGCACAAGAGTGGATCGCAAACAGGCAGGGCAGACCCCACAGGCTTCCGGACAATCTTCCCGAACTCCACTGAGATTTCCAGTTCAAAGACTGGAAAACTCTCCTTGAACACATCAACTTTTTCCAAATAAACAGCCTTGTCAAGATTGGGGTGTTGTGGCCCCTCAGGACGCCGCAAAATCCAAGGTCGTCATTGCCGCAAGCGTGGTACTACTCGATTAACTTCACACGTCCGTTCTGCCTGTGCCTCTTGCAAGCTGTGTCCTTCCGGGTCTTGAAATTCCGTCCGGCTCTATACGGTCCCGACCGAGAGCGCTCCTTGCCGGTCTTCATTGCAACGATCGACCGAGGGTGGAGCCGCGATGCCTTCCTGGAGATGAGGAGCCCGCCAAACACACAAACGAAATCAATTGTTCGTTTGGGCTCGAAGCGCGGTCACGTCATTCCCTTGAGCTTTTCTTTGCTTTCCTTAACCTTTTCTGCTACGGCTTTGCCAGTACTGTGTCCTGTGCAGGCGAGTTGCCTGAGAAGGCTGCAGGGAACTTGTGACCCCATCACACCAATGGCTTATTCGATGTCCAAACAAAAGCTGCGACGGAAAGGTTCCACACGTTTTCTTGGACGTAACAGCGTCTATCCCGCTTAAGGGGCAGGGGCCACGAATGCTCACCCCACCAATCCCCGTCACGGATGAGGCTCCCCGGCGGGCTAACCGTCGAGTCATTCTTGCCTCAACCCAATCTGGCCTCAGGCTCCATGGCATTGGCACGTTCATCGTCCTTGGGGTCCCCAGCTGCCTAGCCTCCGTCGCCATGAACATAAGGCAGCGAACCCGAGACCACGCCTGATGTGGCCGTGCCTTGCCCATCATCACCAGCCACGATGAGATATAAGCCCAGCATGCCACCCCCTTTCACTCCGTCAGCCTCGCTACAACAAGCGGCAGCACGGCTCCGACACAGGATATGGATTTTCATGTGATACACTACAGTTCACCCATGGATAACACATTCGACGACTCATACCTGCCCGCCATGGACGAATACTACGACTACGGCCAGTCCTCGCAACAGCCAGATTCCGTACCCATGTACAGACCATCCAAGCCCGAAGACTGGGAGCCCCACCGCGAGACCATCGCCCACCTGTACAACACCATGAACATGAAGCTGAAGGACGTCATGAGCGAGATGCAGGTGACGTACAACTTCAAGGCAACGTAAGTCTCACATTTCGTACACCCTACCAACACAAAATGGGTTTACTAACTTCACTTCGTTGCAAAGCGAGAAGCAGTACAAGACACAACTGAAGAGGTGGAACCTCGACACCAAGTATATCAAAGGGTCTGAGTACATGTTCATGATTAAGACCATGCGAGAGCGCCAGTCCGAGAACCCTCCTAAGGAGACGCGGTTCATCCTGCGAGGGAGGGTGGTGGACCCCAAGGACATCGCCCGGTTCGAGAAACGGGCTCAGAAGAAGGGAATTATAAAGGAAGGGAACCCAATCGAGTGTGACGGTGAGCTATGCCAAGTCGAAAACCCCTGATGAGAGTGTTTGAGTGCTGACCATCTTTTCTTCACTTTCAGACTCCGTCGAAGACTTAGTGTACGGCACACCGCCCCCTGAGGAAGCCTCCTATAACCAGGCAGCCTATGCCGAAGCCTATGCCTCCTACCATTGTGTGTACAGCCCGCAGGCCTTCCATCCTCTGGCGTTCTCTGTTACTGACCATGTTCTGCCCCATCAGACGACCCCGGCAATGATTATTCCTATTCCTACTGATCTACTACGTATATTCATGATTCATTATGAGCTTGGCCGGTCGGCCATAGGTCCTCAACTATCAGGATCAACAAAGACTTGGCGACGTAGGAGAACGAAGTCTGGTGGATTTGCTTTCACGGTTCTCATGATTTGAATTTCAATAAGTGACAACAGTCACGGCAGGGGAACGGCGTTACATGACGAACAGGGAATCACGGGGCAAGCCCTGGGAAGCCGAATCAAGAGGGAGTTAGGGACGCATTTGGGAAATTCCACACTTAACGTTAGATCTCTTTTCTTCTTTCCACTTTGCTTCTCATCGCTTAGAAGCCGTCTTTGTTCTTACCTGGCACATCGCTAGAACACATCTCCAAATACCCGTCGTCTGATCGATTTGGCACCATTTGCTTTTGACCGCAAGATTTCACTTAGACGTTTCTCTTATGGGATACCATCCAAGATCACGTCCCTCACATCGTTCAAAAATCACCCGTGCCAGGTGATCGGGTCCCCTGCCACCCAATTCCAAATGTCAACGTCTACAGTACTAACCCAGCCTCCTTGGTTATCGTCGTAATCCAAAGGGATTTGGGGTTTACGTTGCATTACCGACATTGTTTGGGCTGATAATAGTGACACGGGATGACTCTACCCAGAAGGCAGCTTGGGGGTGTGAATGACTCGAGTCGGCGAGATTGCATCCTACAGTACCTTGGGCAAAATTGCGGCACAGAGGGCATGTACCGCGCTTCCCTCGTCTAAGCCATCCTTCACAGTACATTCAACAGAGGACCTGATGACTCGTCCCGCTGCCGCCGATCACTCCAATCACGACCGTTGAAGAGTGGTCATGATCCGAGTCTAGTACTCTTTGAGGACCTCAATGCCACATGCGAAGTCCCTGTGTGAGAACTGAGCATGCGACAGGATTGATGTCTGAAACCCTTCCAAAGAAGGAGTACTCGCCATGGTTGCATCCGGCGACTTGGCCACAAATCAGGTCTCGAGAATTTGGGGAACGACTGCGTTAACTACTTGATCTAGAAACCGCTTGGTACTCCAGGAGTCGTCGACTCCACGTCCCGTCCTCTTGTCACATTTCGAGGCATCCATTCCGTTGATTCAAGAGGCACAGCACCTACATGCATGGAAAGAAAGCCGAGTTTACAGCCCAGCACAGTCCCGGCCCAGACACTCTATGGCGGATGAACTCGCACAGTCCGTAAAGTGCCCAATCAGCGAACGTCACAGTAGTACCCAGCGATTGATGGTTCCCTTCAGGAAAACTTTGCCTCCGTCCAATAGACTGCTTGCCTACCTGTATCGAGTTTGCCTCTTGATTAATTAGTTACATGTGGTCATGAACTACGAAGTCAAGTACTCGAGGATCTTTTTTCCTACTATTACCTTGCGAATGAAGGATAATAAGACCGCGACTCCGCGGCATAACTGGTTAGGCAAGTATTAAATCACAGTAATAGCAACATCCAGGAGAGGATGGTGAGGCACGCAACCCAGATAACTGGGACCACAGTATCGACTGAAGTGATGTCATGGTCGTATCAATTCAACACAAGCCTGAGGTTGTCCCTACCAGAGCGGTCCGGACCGCAGATCCTGATCGTCATTGACCAGGAAGACCTGCATTGTTTTTCATAGGCGACGCTGGCGCCATATACGAAGGCGCACCTAATCGAGCGGTATCAAGCTTGATTGACTGCAGTAGCGCGTGTCCCGGGTTGTTGATAGTGAACAATCTCAAGATGGACACGCCAACCGCCAACGAACCTCGTATTCGGCCATAATCAGGAGTCGATGCTGGTGAGTACTCCTTTGCCTTAATTCAAAAGTACCACGGACTCTCGGGTTTTTCATCACGGCCATGTCTGTCAATTATGCAGGGACTCAAGATGTAAAAGAGGTGACGCAAGCTGGGGTTGTAGCCTGTGGCTGTGTTTGAGTGCTGGCCGGCCATACGAGGACACCAAGTTGGTGCCGAAGACGGCATAGATGGAGACCCTTGTGACTACGCACCCATTCTGCACTAAGACGATGTCTTTAGAAAGCTTGGCCGAGATTTTTGGATCTGAATCTGCGCAAAGCATGGACTGGTTACTGATAATGGTAAGCCGGGGATGTGAAGGGTCATCACAGCAACACGAGAGCAACCAATTCGATACAGTAGGAGTACGGAACGAAGGCAATCGTTAATGACCCGTGTCATTACACAAATGGCGAGCTCTATGAACTTGGCATGCCAGTCTCTAGAAACCACTTTGAATGTCCCAATGCCGTACTCGGTTGTGATCGTGCGGGCGTCATGATGCTTAAGCATAGAAGTTGACCGTCTGGGCAGATAGTCAGTACCATTAAGTCAAGCGGTTTGGAACTAAAAGAACAACTCACATCCTTCTTCTTGGCCTGTACTTCGGCAATGGCGTCCACGTAGTGTTCGTGCCCGATCTTGTTTTTGCCCATGCGCAGCGCGATCATGCCGGCCTCGACGCACACGGCCTTGAGCATGGCACCGCCAAACTCGTCGGTGCTGCGCGCCAACTCACCCCAGTTGACCGAAGGATCGACCTTCATCTTCCGGGAGTGGATCTTGAGAATCTGGGCGCGGGCCTCCTCATTGGGAAGTGGAAACTCGATCTTGCGATCGAGACGGCCAGATCGGAGCAGTGCAGGATCCAGCACGTCTACTCGGTTGGTGGCAGCGATGACCTTGATGCGGTCATCCGAGGCAAAGCCGTCCAGTTGGTTGAGCAACTCCAGCATGGTCCGCTGCACTTCGCGGTCACCGCTCTTCTCGCTGTCGAACCGCTTAGTGCCGACGGCATCCAGCTCGTCGATGAAGATGATGGCGGGAGCCTTCTCCTTGGCGAGCGCGAAACAATCGCGGACCAGTTTGGCACCGTCTCCGATGAACATCTGCACCAGCTGTGGCCCGGCAAGCTTGAGGAAGGTAGCATCGGTTTGGGCAGCACACGCCCTGGCGAGCAGCGTCTTGCCTGTACCGGGAGGTCCATACATCAAGGCGCCTGAAAAATGGATTAGCTTGACCATGGTCAACAGCACCTGTTTTGTTGGGGACACACCCTTGGGAGCCTTGATACCGATCTTCTTGAAGCGTTCCGCCTCTTTCATCGGCCACACAATAGCTTCGAGAAGCTCAGCGATCTGCTTGCTGAGACCACCAACGTCGCTATACTTCTCTGTCGGCTTCTCATCTACTTCCATGGCCTTGACTCTGCTGTCGTACTCGGCCGGTAGTGTGTCGAGGATGAGATACGAATCCTTGTTCACGCCGATGAGATCGCCAGGCTTGAGCTTGTTGGGGTCGACGAGGCCGATCAGTGGCAAGAAGATGGTTTGCCGAGTAGATGTCTTGATGACGGCCGACTTGCCGACCCGGGTGGCGTCCAAGTCAATGTTGGCGCCCTCCTCGGATGACTCGGCGGTTGGATCTAGATCTAGAAGTTCGACGACGTTCCCGACAAGATATGGCAGTTGACTAAACCATCAGCATCACCAGGAGCACAGCAGACGAGTTTGAAGGGGGCAGAAGGCATACCGATTGTTCGCAATTTTCTCCATGTTTTCCTTGATCTTCTCAGCCATGGTGGCCTTTTCGTGTGATAACCGCTGAAACTCGCTCTTCATTATTCTGGCATCGTTCTCGAGCAAGCGCCGGCGAGTCTTGATGTCCTCGGTGCTCAAGCTCAAGATCTCTGGATCCAGCACATCGTCCTCTTCTTGCTCCGCATCCTTCATCTCGGCGTCGCCATCTCCGCTGCCTTGCTTCTCCTTGCCATCGCCCTTCTTGTCCTTCTTGTCCTTATCATCACGCTCCCGGCGGTCGAGATCGTCGAGCTCTTCGAGTGTGGACATGGTGATGAGCGGCGCTTGTGGTCGGCTTCCGAAGGCTGGGAGAGGTGGGTTCGAGGGAGGAGATGGAAACTGTCACAATTGTTTTCAAATCGCTTGTTTCCTTGACACAGTGGTACTGTAAGACTGCAGGAAGGGTGCGGCGAGATGTGATGAGCTTGTGAGATTTGTCGGAGGTTGTTGCAAGACAAGAGCTCGATCGTCAATCGGCTGGCAGCTGGGCGCTGCTGCAGCCCAGGCAAAAGCGCGACGTAACCAGGCGGTGGGACCCATTGCCAACCAACCATTGCTGTGGAGCTAATACCCCAGCCATTGGATGCTGACTAACAGCCCGATATGGTAGGGGTGGATGTCTGAGGCAGACTTTCTCGGGCACAAGGTAGAGGTTGGGAATAAGGTAATTGGACCGAGAGACACGATAATCTGAAGTTGCTACAGGTTCAGGCTGATGCATTACCCGAGGTTGAGGTCCAGATATCATTTTTACTTGAAATGAAGTTGAGTCTTTTGCTCGCGCCATGATCAGATAACGCTGCACAATGCTCTCAACGGCAGACGACCAAAGACAGGCATACAGTAAGTGACGAGCATATAAAACATTGAAGGTAGGGCACAACTATAGCGGCGCGAATCAAAGTAGCCGCTCCTAGCATGCTCCTCTCCAAGTAAACGCGCTTCCTTCGCATCATCGTCACTCGTCGTCCAAAATCCTGCTTGCTATGCGCCCAACGATCGGCACCTCGTACCTAAGACACAGAATCAGCAAACCTGGGACAACAGCAGGGTGCAGCTTGAGCATATCAAGCACGAGCACCAACCTGTCTAATGTATCCGCATCTCGATACGCATTCAGCACCAACCACGCTATCAACACCAACTCTCCCAGGAACAACACCCAACTCAGAAACGTCGACCACGAGAAAAGCAGATGGACCACAAATAGCGCCGTAAACAGCAAACTCGACTGCCAGGCATGAAACCTGTCCATCCACAGTCAGCACTCCTAACCCGTTTCTCCAAAATAAAAAAAAGCGTCCCCTGATCCACCCAAGCAGTATAGAAAGGGGGACGGGAAAACATTACCTCACATAATCACTCTTCCTCTCCAGAATGAGCAACAAGATACCCCCCAGGGGCGGCACCGCCAAGTACGCCAGACACGCCTCGTAGTCGAGCCGCAGTCCGAGGCTGGTATCGAACTCGCTCACGATGCCCTCGCGCGTGCCCAGCGCGCTGAAGTAGTCCCCCATTCCCCCTCCTATTCCTCCGCCTGTCCATCCCGCACCGGCCCTACTATCACCATGACTTGCTGTTATCCCATTCCCTACACCAGCGACAACAGCAGGGTGTGTCAGCGGGCTCTGCTGGTACCGCCCTACGCCTTCGCCGGACCAGGCGCGCTGCGGCTGCGGGTGCTGGAGCGGGGGCGGGGAGAATTGGGATTGGCGGTGTTGGTAGTGGAGGCCTGTGGTGGGGGAATAGGCGCCGCCGCCGCCGCGGCGGTTGTTGTCGAGCGAGGTGCGCGGGGAGGCGCTGGTGCTGTGCGTTGGCGAGCGGGTGTGCTCTGGTGGGGAGGACTGGTACGGCGCAAAGTCCATTTCGAGTTCTCAACTCACTTCTGGTTTGTCTATCTTGGGCCTCGCGATGCGATTCTGGTATGATGGGTACGACCTGGCCTGGGCCGGTGGTCTGGTATCCTGGCGCTGTTCTGGAGGGAGGAAGCTACCCCGGAGACACCGAGCTTCTCGGCTGCGATACTTCGGTTCAAGTGTTGGAGGTGACCTCGGTGTCACGATGGTACGGGGTAGTCAACTCTTAATCCGCCAGCGTCGACCACGGATTGTCCTGGGTTGTTCTCATCGCTCTGCTGTGCTGGTGACTGCGCCGCGATGCAGTTGCGATGGGGTTGAAGATGACGCGAGACAACCCGTCCCGTTTTGACCGCTGACCGGGGTAGCTGCAGCCTGCCGGGGACCTGAGTGGTTAGCGGGGTAAATACCCGGCGGTCAGAGACAGGCAGCCCCTAATTTCCGCCTCACTTTCATTCAGCTACTGTACCTGTTGACTACCTGAGAAACAATATTCATCGTCCAACAATTGACCGTGGTAGCATCACCACCTGATTGAGACGATTATGACAGTTCCAACGAAATGGGCTTACCCCGCCACGTCCTGGCCTTTGCATTAAACCCTAAATACGAAATCTGACCATCAACTAGTAGCTGACTCCCTCTCCTCCACCTCATCATCATCACCACCCATCCTTCTCACCTCCTTAAGATTCAATCCGCGATCCAACCCATTCCAAATTCAAGACAGCCACTAGAATGAAGATCCTCACCCACCTCAACAACCTTCTAGTCACCTTCCACCTCCGCCGCTCCAAGATCTGGGAACCCCGGACCCTCCTCGACTGGTTCCTGTCTTCACCCCTGCAATATCTCGCCTCGCTCGTATACCGACACATCCTCCTCCCGGCTCGCGGTACACCCTTCTATCCCGCGCGCGGCAAGCGGCCGATACGGGTGGTCTGCATCTCGGATACGCATAACCAGACGCTGAGCGCGGAGAACATCCCGGAGGGGGATGTCCTCATCCACTGTGGCGATCTAACCGTCGATGGGACAGTGGCGGAGATTGAGAGACAGGTTGGGTGGTTGAGGGGGCAGTCTCATCGGTGTGAGTTTTTTTTTGCTGTAATCTGCGTTGAAGGAACACGGCTGACGTTCGGTGGCAGACAAGATCGTTGTGGGCGGGAATCATGACTCATGGCTGGATGAGAGCGACGAGGTCAGGGGCAGGATGAAGGAGAAAGGGATCGAAACTGGGGAGAGGGAGGTGGACTGGAGTGGGGTGGAGTATCTCTGTGACCGCGCCCTAGAGCTGGAGTTTGAGGGCGGGCGGAAGCTGAACGTGTACGGCTGGGGCGCGGTACCGTGGTGTGGGAAGGGTTTCGCGTGAGTTGGCTACCTTGCCTTGTTTGATCGTGGGATGTGGTGTGCTGATGGAATTTATCCACAGGCTGCAGTATCCGCGGGAGAAGCACCCGTGGAAAGGGAGGATACCGGATGAGACGGATATCCTGATTACGCATACGCCGCCGGTACGTTGTCTACTATCTTGCGCAGCGGGTAAAGAAAATGACCTGACGTTGACAGCACCACCACCTCGATCTTGGGATAGGCTGCGCAGGTCTCCTCGAGGAGGTCTGGCGGGTCAAGCCGAAGCTGCACGTCTTTGGCCACGTGCATTTCGGCCACGGAAAGGAGGCCGTCTACTACGACCACTGCCAGCAAGCGTATGAGTCGCTCATGTCGCGGCCCGGGAAGGGGCCCCTGTACGACTTGATCCCAAGCGCCCGGTGGGTGGATGCGCTCAACATGGTCTGGTACGGTCTTGGGAGCATCCTCTGGAAGTGGCTCATGCTTGGACCGGGGACCAATAACGGCGCTTTGATGGCCAACGCGGCACTCATGTACGGAGACAGCGGGAAGCTGCTCAATCCGGTGACGGTTGTGGATTTGTAACAGTGGGTGTCGCGGACATCCCGCAAGACATAGAGCCCACGTGCTAAAAAAATTCCCCGGGAAAAACTTGTATTAACTAGTTATATATTATTGTTCCTACACCGCTATGCCTAAGGCGTTTGGCGTGCCGGTCCGTCTGATAATCATTGTACAGGAAAACAGTATTGGTTGCCCAACCGGTTGAAAAACCCATACCACACTCTCAGGTCGGCGCTTGGGATTTCCACATACTACGGGTGAAAGGAGGCAGCCCCAGGCTACACTCCCTGCATTCCCACATCCAGGTCGCCAGCCGAAGCCAGCGCCACAGTGGCCGTAGCTCCCGGCGCTGTAACCTCGGGAGCTGCAGGCTGCACCGTTCTATCCCTCACCGCGAAGGTCAGCTTTCCCTGCGTCAGACTCCTGGCAGCTTGCTCCTGCGCAACGGTAAAGGCAAGGGGTCGCTTGTATTATATACGCCCACAATCAAACCTCTAATACCATCAGTCATTCCGACCTTACTCTTACATGATACATGTACAGGCAGGAACAAACAAAGCCCTTATACCATGATCCTCCTGAGCCCCTCGGTCCCGCCTAGAACCCGCCTCCCCGTGACCGCACACCTCCCCTCGCCGCTCTCCCACTTGCCGGCCCTCTGAGCCATAAACTTCTCTTGCCTCGGGTGTGTTCCAGTAAGCCACTTGTGAATGCAAGTGTAGCAGTAGATGACGCCCGTTTGGCAGGCGGTAGGCGTGGGGATGTCTCCCT
Source organism: Parathielavia appendiculata (assembly GCF_033297405.1). Taxonomy (NCBI): domain Eukaryota; kingdom Fungi; phylum Ascomycota; class Sordariomycetes; order Sordariales; family Chaetomiaceae; genus Parathielavia; species Parathielavia appendiculata. The sequence goes on from NW_026944222.1 coordinate 3,267,543, forward strand.
CGCAGATGGGACACTGGTCGGACTCCTCTGGTGCGGGAACCGTGTAGATGGGCAACAGAGACGACGCCGCAATGGGTGCCCTCTTCATTGCCCGCTTTTCCTTCTCCTCATCGTCAAGCTCTTCTTCATCTTCCGCAGCCTTCTCTTTTGCCGGCGCCTTCTTCCCCTCAGGCAGCCCCGTCACCACGGGTGGCGGCAAGCCCAAGCTTTCAGCGGCTTTCCTCGACAGCTGCTTCGCAAAGTCCGACGCATACCACCACTCCAAAAACTTGAGCGCAAAGATACTTGCCGGCAAGACCAGCGACAGCCTGCCCAACACCCGCGCCCCAATCGTCCTCCGCGCCCCTCTTTTCGCCACCTTCTCCTCAAGCGCCTCAATAGCCTTATAATCCGCCGCGTTCATCCGCCTGACCCTCGTCCCAATCAGCCACAGAAACGGGCTGTGATACTTGGAGTTGTCAAATAGATACGCCAGGTTAAACGCCAACAGCGCCAGGTAATACGCCGCGTTGACGCCAGGGTACACACGCCTCAGGAACCACCGCCACCAATACACGACCCGCTCCCTCCAGGGCGCGCCCGCGGCCGGCGGCCGGTTATACGCGGCCCCGAGCATGGCGCGCGGCGCATCCACCTCGAACGCCTCATCCAGCTTGCGCTTGAGATACGGCACGCCGACAATCACGGCCAAATTCCGCCACACATCGGCGCGCGTCAGCCTCAGCGCGTCGCGTACCGCGCCCGGCGCGGCGGCGCTCGCGCGCGGGATCTCGGCGGCCAGCGCCTTCTCGCGCTTGAGCCCGTAGAAGTGCTCGGTGAAGGAGCCGCCGCGGGTGCGCAGGTAGTGGCGCTCGACGACGAGGGCGGCCAGGGCGTAGAGCTCGTCGAAGGAATTGAGCACGCGCAGGAGGTGGCGCGGGTAGCGGTGGGTGAGGACGGTCAGGAGGTAGCGGAGGGTCGGCGGGAGGAGCGAGGAGAGCTGCTGTTCGGATAGCAGCTCGAACAGGGACGGTTTTTGGTCGTCGAAGGGACGGTGGGCGGCGAACTCCATTGTGACGCCCTTGTTTTTTTGTTTGTTGTGTTTGTTACTGGGAGAGAAAGGGGGGTAGTTAGCTTAGGTTATCCGTGCAATGGGATTGATGGTTGTTTGGATTGTGTACCTTACGAGTAGTGAGACGGAAGATCGGATAGACTGCATGGAGGCGCGACGGGTAATCGATACAAATGGAGACAGGGGTCGAGATGCCAATGCCGAGGCATGTGTTCCCCGGAATCTGCAGCGGCAGGGGTTTGGCGGTTGCGGAGGCCGCTGGCCCCACAGCGGCTCCTAATATAGGTAAACGGACTGCGATTTCTGGATGTGAAAGACGAGGTTCGTCAGATCAACCTTCGGGGTAACGCATGCCTCTGGGACCAGTTAAGCTTATGAGTAAGATCCCCAGCCTCATGTAGAGCTCTCCAGTCAGCGGCAAAGGTCTCCCTGCGAGTGGTCGGGTCAAGCCTTGCCCACAGGCATCTTCCCGTTCAAGAAGTTGGAATCAGGCTGACTTTCCTTCAGGACATTGGATCAACAGTAGCCGGCAAACCGACTCGGTCTTTCCCCCAACACGCAACATAAAACATCTGAATCATGTCATCACCTGACAGCGAACAACAGCGAAAAGATGTCGAAAAGTTCCACAAATTCTCGGGCGAAGAACGCGTCCACGAAATGATGAGCCACTTTGCCGAGCATTGCAAGAAACCAGACGCTACGGCATGTCACTTTTGCATTTGTTACAGACCTGACGTACAGGCTACCACCACCTATCACTGTCTTCAGATGCGCAATAGGCTGGACTTGGAAACAACTAATGCCTTTTACTTTCCTACAGGAATGGTCCAGGCACCTCTTCCCCTACCTGGCCGTGCACTCGGTCTCGTCCCCGGATGCACCGCACCCCTCGGTAACCTTCAGCTTTCAAGTGCAGCCGCAGCATTGCAACGCCATGAACAATCTCCGTGCGTATCCGTACTCCTAAGAAGCCCTTCCTACCCGTCCCACGTATCCGATTACGCCCCATGTCCCTCCAATAGCCAGCTACACCCCAGGCTACAATTCTTCTACCCACGAATCCCCTAACTGACCCCAACCCCCTTACCATCCTCCCCACACAGACGGCGGCTGCACAGCAACCCTCTTCGACTTCTGCACCTCGACCTGCGTGGCCCTCGTCTCTCGCCCAGGCTTCTGGCAGTACCTGGGCGTGAGCCGGACCCTCTCCACATCCTACCTGCGCCCGGCGCCCGCAGGGATACGGGTCTTCATCGAGTGCGACGTCGCGCAGATCGGGAAGCGGCTCGCGCTCATCCGGGGCACGATGCGCCGGGCCGACGGCGAGGGGGCGGCTGCGGTGCTGGCTACGTGCGAGCATCACAAGGTCAACACGGACCCCGAGGTTGGGGCCAAGATTTAGATGGCCTTTGTCAGGTTTAGTTTTGGTTGGGAATTGGTTGGAGCGTGGAGCTGGTTAAAGAGAGCAAGCGTATGTGATGTGGGGCTTTTATGATATTTGGTCGGTTGGAACTGTTTTACATCTTCCAGGGTTCATAAATATCATGTCTTCCTCCCGGACAGCAGAAACGATACACATTAAGCGGACAATCTGAGGAGCAGGAATGACCTAAAGCTCCATGTATCGCAGCATCTAACCAAGGTTTAAGTCCGCATCCGACCCCGGTCCCGCATCATCATCATCCTCCTACTCCTCGTCATCCTCGCCCGGCCCCCCCAGGTGCGCCTCCAAATCATGCTCGCCAAAGGCATCCTCACCCGGCCCCCCAAGATGCGCCTCCAGATCATCCGCGTCAAAGACATCCTCGTCATCGAAATAGTACAGCCCATCCAGTTCGTCGTCAAGCTCGTATTCAGTCCAGTCCGGGCCGAACGGATCCAACCCCTGGAGGACGAACTCGTCCCCAGACTCCTCACCCTCGTCGTCCAGTTCCTCATCCATATCATCTGCGACTACACACCTCCACGTTAGTCCCAATAACCCAGTAGCGAGCAGAGGCACCAACAGTGTCTGTACTTACTCAGCGGGAAAAGATCCTCCAGCAGTACCTGCGGCCCGTCGGCGAGTTTCGACTCGCGGTCCGATATCTTCCAGAACGCTGTCGGCCCGCAGGGGCCCTCGGGATTGAAATCCCTACATCCATCACACCAGCATTAGCAAACGTCATCACTCCATAACGTCCACGACAACGGGACAGAACGTACTTGTCAAACCAGGTCCCCACCACGCCCCTCGCCGACCTGATCCCTCCCACCTGCACACCCTCGCTCTTCCACCGCTCCTCACCGTTGTACACCGAGTACGACGTCCAATGGACCTCTCCCTCGGGGGTGACGCGCACGGTACCACGGATGGTCGCGTCGGCGTTGTCGTCCCACGACCCGTCGAGCGCGCGCGAGAAGCCCTCAAAGTGCGTGACTGGGTAGTCCGGGTGGTCGCCGGTGCCGGCGGGCTCGACCTTTCTGACGCGCATGCGCATCAGGATCAGCCGCGTGGCCTGGCTGAAATTGAGCGGCGGGCGGGGGACATCGCGCGGGAGCCCGTCGACGGAGGGGAAGTTGAAATGGAAAAAATCGTGGTAGTCGACAAACGACACCACCCTCAACCAACAGCCTGTGACCCCGTACGGGTCGCTCCGATCGAGCTCCTTGGCCTCCTTCTTCCGCCCCAGCTCCCTGTCCCTCGACCAGGGGATATAACTCTCGCCCCACGTACCCGCAAACGGCTTCCCCCAGAAATGCCAAAAGATGGGAAACCTCTCGAGCCCCTTGGCGCGTATATTCGTCCCTAGCACGATCATGATGGCCTCCACCTTCTCCCAATCCACCCTCACCCCTCCCTCCTTCCCATCCCCATCCCCATCCCCGTCCCTATCCTCATCCTCATCCCGAAAAGGCCCCCATCTCGTCCCCCTCGTATACTCCCTGATGTCATACACCTTGGAACACGCCAAAGCATATGCCCCACCGCCCTGTCTCGCAGCCCACACCGCGCGCTTCCGCGCCTCGGCGTCCGCCGTGCCGGGGTCCTTCAACCCGTCATCCAACCCCAGTCCCCACCCGTACAAACAATGCAGCTTGGCGCTCATCTGATCCTCCACCCGGACTTTCCTCGGCCGGCGCAGGCCATGCTTGTCGACGACGACGGCCTTACGCCTGCGCTGCCGACGCCGAAAGGAGGCCGTAGAACGAGGTTCCTCCTCTTCTTGTTGGGAGGAGTCGGTGTCTTTGGAGGAGGAGGAGCAGAGCTCGAGGAAAATGTCGTCGTCTAAGTCATCCGTGTCGCCGTAGTCAATCATTTTGAGATCGCGGCCGCGCTCGTAGAGCCACGACTGGGTCAGGAAGATGCTGCGGGCCGACTCCTCGGCGAAGACGGTCGTGAGGAAGGTGGCGTTGCGTGAATGGGGGAAGGTCTGTGCGCGGGAGGGGCGGGAGGTAAAAGCGTTGCTGCTTGCGGAAGGGTCTTGCTCAGAGGAGGAGGTGGTGTTGGTGGAGGTGGTGGAGGTGGTGGAGGTGGTGGAGGTGGTTGTGCCAGGTGCTGGAACAGCGATGGCGTGGTTGAGGAGGCGGGTCACGGTGCTGTAGACGAAGGGAAGGCGGGCTTGGACTTTCCGGCCTCGAGTGGAATCCTTGGGAGAGAGGAGGAATTTGAGGGCGGCAATGTCGTGAAGCTCCTGCTCAAAGTTGAGGTCTCGGACGGGCGGCTCATCCTGGGTATGCGTCAGTCTTCCGAACTTGGACGATCCAGTCAGCACGGGTCATACGAAAATGCGCAGGTACATGGCCCGGCAGAGGGCATTGTTGCCCTTGACGAAGTTGTTCAGGCATCGGCTTGTCACGGATATCCTGGCGAGATCTTCGATATCGACGTAGCTCAGAATGTTGTGGAGTAATTCAGGCGGGAGGTTTGTTAAGCCTGTCATTTTGAAAGGGAAGTAAAATTGCCCACGGAGCAGATGAGGTTGGTGATGTTGACTGATGAAAGGGCAAAATCTGAGCCGGGACGCTCGGGGTTAAAGTCTTTGTGCGTCAATCGGAGATGACGAGGTCTCCAAATGACGGACCCGTCCAAGTCCGCACTGGAGAGATATAAGCAACCTGAACAGTGGGAATGAGTGTGTCTTCTGCTCTGATGGTTCTCAAGTACAGAACTTGATCCTTTTTGCCAGGGGAAGATGTGTAGCCAAGAAGTTGAAGAGCTTCATAAACGCAACTGAGGTCCTGCAGTGAGGCATGGACAGTGGAGCCCGTGTGGGACGTCACTCACTCGCCGAGGTCCATCATTTAAAAGAGGACCCCGCAACTGCTGTTATACTTGTCACTCCAGAGTTGCAAAGGGCTATGGTCGATCTAGAGCAGTGGTCATTGCACTGAACCTGCACTATTTCTGACATTCAGGTAGTGAACAAAGCAGCATTAGAGTGCGACTAAGCTCTGAAGCGCATCTTGGGAGCATGAGAACGTTGCATCCAATCCCACATCGGGAAACCAGCAGACCTACCATACGCGGTACTTGTACATAGCAAACCTACCCGTTCCCAAATTCACTTGGAGCATGGATGCAGCATCAAAAAGGTATCATTGTGTATCTGGAGTGTAGCAAAAGGGGTATAGGTAGTAAAAGACACTAACTAAGAAAACCAGAAAACGTCTGGTCGGCCGTCGAGCCATGCCAGCTCGAAACGAAGAATGCCACCGCCGCCGCCCTCTGATATGTTTGTTGTTCCCGCTCAATCAATGACTTCCTTTCAAGTTCCCAGGTATATCTCTTTTTGGACGTCAAGATTCCCTCCCTTCCTCTTCATGTACCCGTCAAACTGGATTACAACAACCTCCAAGATCAAAGAAAAAGATCGTACAAATTGACAGCAGCCCCAATTCATGTTAGCGCCCCTCCCCATCTGTCCGCACCTAAGGCACGTTCTGCCCGGCATTGAGATGGATACAGTTCGAGAGCAGCGTGCTGCCCTCGTGGAGCAACTCCCATCTCGACTCAATAAACGCATCTTTGAGAACCATGAGCAGCGGCGTGTTGTGACTGATGCCCTTCATCGACTTGAGCTCCTCGGGCGACGAGACGTTGCCGTACTTGATGAGGTACTCGCGCATCAGCCGCACCTTGTCCTGCTGCGTCGTCGGCACCGAAACCATGCTCGAGTTGGGCCCCTCGAGCGCAAACCCGTAGCACCAGACCACCAGAGCGGCGAAATAGAGCACCCAGGGCCGGTTGAGCAGCACGTCGTCCCGCGCTGAGTACAGCTCCTCGTGCCGGTGGCCGTACCCGCCGTTCGACCCGGGTGTTCCCACCGTGTCCGGAAGCATGACCGACAGCAGGAACTTGAGAGCGTAGTAGGTGGCGTCACGAGCCTTGGCCGACGGCGCCCAGATGTCCTTCATCCGCCGCTGCGCACTGTTCAGGTCCTGCGGCCCGATGGCCCGCCCAAGCAGCCGCTTTGCCCTTGCAAAGATCTGGCAGTCCACGATGTCCACGTGCATCGCCATGTGCGCCAGGTGATGCAGCACAATCCTGCTCTCGAATACCACATTGGCCTCGTTGCGGTTCGTCGGGTCGTAGTTGTAAGGATCTGCGATGTCACCGCGCCTGAGAAGCGTCTTGTCAAAGTCGCTCTTCCACGAGTCGAATGCCCTCGTCAGTGTCCCCCGCCACTTGTCGCGCCCGCCGAGTGCCTGCGAGACCCCGCCGCCTAGCGAGTTGACCTGGAGATCCCGTTGGTTCATGTGCCAGCTCACGCTCAGGAGACCGGCCATGAGGATCGTGCGCCCAAACGAGTTCGTCTGCACCTCTTGGTTGCTCAGCGTCCTCTTGAGGCCCTCGAGGAACGAAATCGCCTTGTTGCCAATGGACAAGAGGTTGGACTCGATCCTCGCCACCTCGGGACCGCTTGTTGCCTTCCACAGCTTGTCGTCGCACGGCAGCGGCAAGCGCATCTCGTGAGCAACCATGACCGTTGAGTGACCAAACATGGTTGCGTGGATCGAGTCAATGACAAACGCCGCAAACGCCGCCCGCCGCGTCGACTCGTTGGTGATCCAGTGATTCCACCACTCCTCAGGGGTGTGGGCGACTCCGGACGTGGATGATTGTCTCGAACCGTTTGTCTTGTCGTCCCTTGCATTCGGCGGCGAGTCCATGGCCGACTTGCCAATGAGCGCCCTCCCACGGCGCATGAGCGTGATGGTGGTCGCGTGGTGAATATGGGCCCGCTCGTGCAGTTCTCTGGTGGAATACATCTTCTCGTACAGCTCGAGCAGCAGGAGGGTCTGGAACACCCAAAGTTTGGCTGGTGGCCTGCAGTTAGGGTCCTGGAACATCTCCCACCGAAGATGCCACGCCAAGAAGTTGGAGAGCTGGGCGCCCGCCTTGGTGACTTTGTGGGGATATGCCTTGTCCAAGCATGCGGCGCCAATGGTCATCATGGCAATCAGCAGCAGGTTCGGCGTTTTATCAGGTGAGAAGGTCGGCTTGTGCAAGATGGGCACCTGGTCGCTGAAGTGATGCCAGTACGAGCCAATGTAGGCCTGCATCATTTTACGGCTCAGCATATGGTTTTCGTCGTTGCGGTCGCCCTCGAGAATGCTCTCCCGCTGCCTCTCGACAGGGGTATGACCGTTCTCGTGGAATCGTTCCTTGATCAACTCGAATATCTCGGCGCTCTTTTCCTCCGAGATGACCGATTCAGGCAGATTCTGGTCGAGGAGGTTGGTGACCGACATGACCTGCTGCGGTCCGGCGGTAGCGGGGAAATAACCCAGCTGATTCGGATCGTTGTAGTAGGGCATGTTGAACTGGTTTGGAAACTCTCCGTAGCTGCGCGAACGGTCAGCAGAGCAGCAGCAAAGGGACGTGTCCATGTACACTTACTTGTATCCACCCTGCATCGGAACTCCGGTCATGGGCGAGCCTTCGCCGTGAGTGTTGAATAGATATGCCACGAAGTCTTCGGGAATCGCAACATAGGGCGACTTGTTGAGGATACTGTCATTGCCGAATACGGGCATTGTCTGCGGCATGCCCATTTGATCCAGGAGCATCATCTCTCCTGCCGCCTGAGGCTGCTGGTCCGTGAATTCGGCAGATGTCGATGGAGCATATGCTGACTGATCGTCCCGCGCTGCCGGCCCAGTTGACGTGGTCGAGAAATCAGACGGAGGAAGGCTAAAAGGAGGGAAGTTTTGGGGCGGGACATATGCCACTGCGTGTGCAGACTGGGGAGTGTTGTGTGCTTGGCTGTGGTAACCCGGTTGCGTGGAGATCGGTGATAGAACCCCATAAGGACCAACGTTGGTTTGTAAGGACGGCCGCCGCGGACCAGGAGGCGATTGATGTGGCGGTCGTTGAGACATGTGTGCATAGTTGGAATCATGATGATGCATGTAGTCGGCGCCGTTTGGCGCTCCGTTCGCGTAAGTGGTCGGCGGTGTGTTGGTGATGGGCGTAAAGGGGCTTCCCATGCTGTCCCTGGGAGAATGGTATTGAATGGACATGGACCGCCCCTTGACGTATGCTGTCCCCGGTCGGTTGACTTCGGGCGAAGCGGAGCCGGTGGGTGGGAATGGCGGCCTGTTGTCCGTTATGGGTGATGCCTGGCTCATCATGGAATCTTTGCGGTTCAAGGCCGAGCCCTTTGCCGTGTGGCGATCCTTGTGCCGGTTACACAAGTCCAGCCGAACAAAAGTCCGCTGGCAGTCGCCGATTCCACACTTGTACACCTGCTTGGGGTTGTGGTTCAGCTGATGGCGGTAGCTGGGACTCTGTTAGCAGTCTTAGCGAGCATGCCCGGGCATGTTGCAAGGACATACAGATGCTCGGCTCTGGAATAGCTCTTGCCACAGTTTTTCTCTGGGCACTCGAATTTCTTGTCTAGGCCCTTGCGGCTGCGCCTACGCTTGCGTGCAGGGCCCTCCGAGTTGGAAGATTGTGCTCCATCGTGTCCGCCCTCACCATCTTCGGCATCCTCCAAATCAAGGCCTTCCACGTCTTTGTCGTAGGACCCGCTGCGCGGGCGGCCCCGTTCCTGCTCGGCTTCTCGCTTCAGGTTGTCATTGCCTGGAGACGGAGAGTCCGTGAGCGACGGCATGGTTTGGGCTGCTCTAGAGGCAGGTTTTGAGGCTTTGGTTTCACCTAGTTGAGGAGTGAGCACCGAAGCCATGCTGCCTTTCAATATCCCATCGGCAAGCACCGGCACGGGCGTGGTTTCACAGTCGAGGTGACACCGGCCCGTGATTGAAGTCCCTTGGAAAACCGTAGACGTTACGCTGCGCCGCTGTATCCAGAAATTGCCCGATAGCAGGTGTGTTCAAATCGGCGTGGGCCGGTAGCGGGTACTTAAAGGAGACTCTGCTCCAGATTAGGAAACGGGGGATTACCGTTGGCGATGCGGGATGGCGAATGAGGCAATGTCGTAAACCGCAACCAGGATGCAAGTTGTGTCCTGCTGAGCTATGGCAAACGGCGTGGCAGACGGGGCGGGCCTCGTGCTGGACTCGTTCTCGAGTTCACCAGACCAGTGTTGGATGAGGCTTACGGTATCATGGCCGGCAAGCTCAGCAGGATTGCCGCGGTCCGGTGACGGGAACAGAAAGTTCACTCAGGCCTTTCCCAGAAATCGAAGTCGAAGCAACAGTCTCTGAATACTGGGAGTGTTTGGGTGCAACCCGGATATGTGATGCGGTCAAGTTCCTAGTCTGAGGAAGGTCAGTCAACTGAAGGGGGCGGAAGTGTGGGAGCCGATGCGAGCAAGCTCCTCCCGGGAGAAAGAACGGAAATCGGTTCGCCAATATGGGTACCTAGGCGCGCACTGGACTGGAAAAGGACTCGACAACCGAGAGCGGGGGGTTTAATGGAAGGGAACGCCGGGGTACGGAGCACGGCGTCCACCATGGCGGCGGGGAGGGGGTGTGCCAAGAAGGAGCTGCACGCAAGCTGGTGGACCAAATGCTCGGGTGGAGCCCCCTCAACTGCAACGGGGCAACCTGGAAGGAGCTGCTGCAGCAGGCAGGGGAAGGCGAGGGATAAAAAATCTCGTCCCGTTTCTTCCTCGCCCGACTTTGTCGACAAGGGCGGCGCCGCCGAGACAGTAAGGACTTCCAGCTTGATGCGGTCCGTTTATTCATTCCTTCCATCTTCTGCCCGTAGCAAGCAGCCAGCTAGCGAGCGAAGTGAGTGGCACGGCTGGGCCCGAGAGGTTGCAGTCCAGGGGCGTCCCCCCGCCATCTTTATGAGACTTTGCTGCAGGGCAGGCACTTTAAGACTGTCCTGCGCGCGGTGTGGGTGTCGAGTTGCGCTCGGCAACGCCGCGTCCAGATCCGGCTTTGTTGAAGACCTGCACGGACAACATCTGCGCAGCTGTCCAGGCGACTTCGCAACGGGCCGCTCCTCCAAGTCTTCGACCCCGGGGATTAAAGATTTCTGGGAACCACGAGTGCAGAATGGGCAGGCCGTGACAATTTTCTCGAAACGGATTGGAAGTGTGGCATGTTTGCACCGAGCATGGAGCGTCGGAGAAGTTTAACGAAGGAAATGCACGGCATACCTATTCGTGAGAGAAGCGCACTCAGGGCTCAGGTGCCTTCTTGATGCGACTGGCTTGTTCTTAATGTGTCTCCAAGGGCTTCGTGAAAGGCGCTGGGCGTACGAAATCGGATATCGTATCGCCGAGGATGGAATCACTTCACGCGACCTTGGCGATGCCTTGGTGTCGTCGACGTTGTTACTGTCCGACCTTGGCTTGCTTGTCGTGGGCCAGAAACGGTCGGTGTTCTGGGGAGAGCGGGAGGGAGAGAGTCGAGCGCCGGGAGAGTGGGGGTCTTATTCCCTGCAAGTAACTCGAACCCAGCAAAAATCGCGACGGCTCCCGCCGTGCAGCCGTTGGCCAAATCGAGCCAAGTCCACAGTAGGTTCGGCGGGTGTGCTCAGTTCTTCTCTCCCATGCCGCTTCGCTCTGGGCTGTTTTGTACACATACCTGCACCTGTCGCCTCTTGCTGCGCTCTCACTAATAATGCACCTTGTGTACTGCAGGCAAATGCGCAGGCACTTTATGAATGGATCCCGCTCAGGCCAATAGGTATCAACCTGAAGATCTCTCTGAGTTGTTGCACCTTGCAATTCGCTGCGGATGGAACCCCTCTGGAGACCACACAGCCCGGCTCCGGGGAGCGGGGTTGCAACTCGCAAGCAGGGCTCTTGCGCTGTTCAAGTCCATCTGAGAATCCCCCTGGCCTGGAGCAGCCCAACTACATGTGTAACGCATCCAATGTGATACTCTCGCATGTCAACCTTGATCATGGTGATCTGGCGCTGCTTGACACTCAGGACGCTGCATAAAGCTTGCAGTGAACGTTGGCTGCTGCTAACTCCTGCGTTCAGAATGTCTCCAATAATTCCGCATGCTGTACCGAATCCAGGATGCGACGTGGCTTGGCCTTCTGGGACGGCCATGGCTTGGCTGCGGGTTCAAGAAGCTCCAGGTTGTTGACAATATTCATCATGTACGGAGGTAGGCTAGAGATCCCCATGGCCGAGTCCCATTTTAACACAAGGCTCAAACTTTGCCGGCGCGCTATGGTGTAAACCAGCTGTCTCGGTTCCATCTCTGATAATGTTGCACGCAGTACTGTAGGGTGAGACAGCCTGCCTCTTAATCATTGCGAGTCTTCCATTGTCCACCAGATGAGGTGGACCCCGCTTCTACTCCCCCTCGTGCCCTCCTTCTCCCTCTGGCAGACTAATGCGAACGGATCAAGGGATGCGCGAGCGCACCGGAGTTCGCCGTGGTTGCTTCTCAGCTCGCTACAACAAAAGCTCGTGTCTGTGGCGTGGCCATCAAGCCTTCCATCTGACATCTGAGGTGCCCGAAAGTCCGATCGACATAAGGCAGGACTGCGGCGTGGGATGCTCCCCGGCATCCTGGCTCGCCTGGCAAGGGCTCCCTTGGTCAAATGAAAGCGGCTCCTGATGAAATTGTGGGGATGAGGGATGTCCGTCTGATTGGAAGGACCCTCAAGTGATTGAAATGCCCCACTTGCCTCGCCTACGTGAGAGCCCCATCAGAATACCAAGTAAATGCATTCCGTAAACGTGAAATTGACACAAGGTTACCGGCCTGCGTTCACTGACCGTGAGGCGGCTTGAACTGGGAATTTGAAGTTGGGGTCAACACCGCTCGGACCGCTCAATTACCATCCCATAAGACAAACCAAATTCCACGGAGTCGCAAACAACCACAACCGAAGATCCGGTATGTCGAGGGTTAGCCCAAAGCACCTAGTTAGCCAAGACATTCCGCTTGATCAAATCCAATCGATCAACAAAATGAGATTGATTGCGGTGAGGGAGAGGGTGTGCAACACGTCGTGGCTCTCACGAGCCACACGACTGTAGCGGAGTACTGTAACTATAGAAGAGTACGGGCATTGTACGAAGTACCTTACGTAGTACTCCATGAAAGTCCCCGCATGGTTCTCGAAGATGAACAGCAAACAGTCCTGTGTGAAACCCCATCTTGCACCCTAACATGAATACGGTACCTTACGGTAGTCATGAATCCAGAGCCAAGCTTGTTCATGCCTCGGGCTGATCTGAGCCCGTCGCGCTGTCAGACAGACCGGAACAACTGGCGAGCAGAGGATCTCCGGGTCTTGTCATTACAAACCAATAAGCCAGGCCAAGCAAGCGCAGGCCAAGACACTCGATCCTGCCGTCTGGACGATGTCGTCGATGTGGGGTTGACGTAGGAGATCGACGCGGAGCATTTTGCACTGCCGTTAAATAGCGTGGGGTGTACTCCATTCACCGTCGAAGAGGAGCAGCCTCTCTGGCACGGTATTTAACAGTTGGTGACACAACAAGTGGCTGCCAAAGACATCTGTACGTGACATTGCTCTACGAAGCTATGGACGCCAACCTCATTCATCAAGTTGAATCAACCCACCTGACCGGTACCAGGGTTGAGACAGCGCCACCCACAGCTTTAGTGCAATCTGCCACCTGCAGCTGGACCGAAACGGGAGCCTCACTGCGTCTTCAAATGGGAAAGCGGGTGGGTGTTGTTTGAAAAGGAAAACGCTCATTGCAGCGTCGGTCACAAGCCTCCTTCGGAAAAGTCATGCCAACAGGCACACGAACCGGCCACGGCAAGCCTGTTCATCTCGGCCCCAGACGCCATTGCCACGTCCAAGCCAAACACCGTGCAGAAGGGGAGATTTGTAAGTGTCAAATAGCGCGACCAGGCCATGAGATGCGCCAGGGCCGAACCCACGCCGAGCACGAAACCTCGCGACACCGTGCGGATGCCATTCTCCCGTCCGAGTTGCCTTCATCATCCGTGCACATCGAATACAAGAATTCAAGTCCATGCCAAAACCAGAAAGTTCAACTACACCTTGCTGGCCGCCATTTGTGATCTCTGAGCCAACAAGTCCTATTCGGAAAAGGCGGGACGAGGCCCAGATGCAAGCCCGGCAAACAACCTCAGTTCCGCGGCAGCTGCTGCCCTTCCTCGACCGTCCGATTTGTAACGGCCAAAAGTAAAAGGCCCAATCCGTTTTAGGTCTCGACTCTGCTCTCAAAATGCCCCAGCCAGCAGCGGACGAAGGACGACCAGGTTGGCTTGGTACTCAAATCCGGTGAGTGTGACCCATAGTCACGCATGGCGTGGAGGGCGTTTGGCGGAGTTGCACGGCAGGCAGTGAAAGGACAGAGAGACCCAAGAAGCTGGTTCCTGTGGCACTGACAGCCGCATCCCAGCCACACCACCCACCAACCAGAGCCGCCAAGTCCCCGATTTCGTCAGAACTCTGGGGTCCCGCGCTTCCAGGTTGCGACGGAGGACTGCAATTTCTTCGTCTGTCACAGGACCCCTCACACACCGCACCACAATGCCCACTCCTCCAACAGCAATTGACCACAGCACCTTTTCGAGTCCTGTGATATAGGATGTGACCAAACCAGTCTCCGAACAATAATCACCCCACCATCAAGTTTAAGTGTCCAGCACGAAACACCCAAGACCTTTCCAGCGCGCCTTCACATGGCCCCCTCGAAAGTCGCTCGGAGCGCTCAGGAGGATTCCAAGGCCGACACAGCAACCCCCAAAGAGAAAAATGGGGGTGGCGGGGGGTCAAAGATGCGAAGAATCGCCAGCAGCGCGGGCTCCAACCTACGCGAGGTGACAAACGCAAGTGCTGCTACGAACACGGCTGCTGTGAAGGCACCCGACTCGACAGCCAACACACAGGAGGCCAGCACTCCAGGAGTATGTAGCTGCTGAATTCATTACTTCTTTTTTATTTCTCCGTAATGTATATTTACTAATGTTTTCACAATGAATAGCTGCAATGGCCCGCCTTCGACCGAGACGTCCTCCACGCTTACCGCCGCGCTTACAAGCTCAAGACACCGACCGCCTTCATCAGCGACCACCACGAATGGGTCCTCACCCAGCCAGGAAGCATCGGGCTCTACTCGCCGACAATCGCACGACGTAAAGAGCTTCGGAGGCAGACCAAGGACCAGCTGACCAATGTGGTGCGAAAGCACTTTAACGGCTTGGGGGTCCAGGAGAACGACATCATTGTCGACTTCCTTCACAAGGTCCGGAGCCAAGGTGTTACAAAAGGAAAGCCGAAAAGGCGCGAGTACGTACATCTGGAACCCGAGCGATGACTCGAATGCACATACGTTATGAGGCAGTTTCGAGGGACACAACAATCTTTGGTCCGAAGCATCGCAACCGCGGGCGCCGGGCGAGTTTTGCAGTGAAGGGACATGGGATGAATACCCAGCACATTGCATGTACGTCATAGGGCCGCGGAAAACAGGTGCATGGAGTTGAGGGCGTTCTGTTTGGATGTTGCGTTATATTTGTTACACGTCATATATTGGAGGCCAGTTTTCCCTTCCCATCAATTGCACAATTCATTGCTACCTGTTCGTTCTCCCACCACACGTCGGTCGCGCGAACCCTGCATGCACTTGAAGAAATGAATCGCGGGTCGCGCTCTGCCAAGGCCGTGGGCCCACAGAAAGCCGTGGTCGATTCTAGCGCAACAAATAAGTGGGCCCCCTCGGAGCTTGATTGGTGCCTCAGGCTCAGCCCAGAGATCCAATTGCATCGGACAGGATTGGATCCCAAAAAAAAGTTGCCGGGACTTGAAGGCTGCAAAGGCGCATCAGGGCAAGAGGAACACCATATTTCCAGCACGAAGCTTCGCATTATCAGCCACAAAACCAAGTCATCAGCCGACGCAGCAGTTGTCGCGGGTATGCCGACCGCCAAGATCTAACACAAGTTGGACGAGATGAGCACAACTATCTTCCCCAAAGCGGCCCTCCCGATTCGGCAGCTCTCGCCCGCCCAAGTATGTCGTCGCCAGAAGATAAAGCCATGCACGCGCCAATCCGGCCCCGTGGTGACCTACTCGGTAGCTTCTAGAGTTCCGAGTCGGCCGCCACCAAAATTACGGTCTCAGGCCTGCATTTCTCGGCAAAGGGTCGGTCGCCGAGTAACACCATCCAGATACGGGGGAGCTACTCACACGGAACAGCAGGCCAACTTCCACACAACCCGCCAATTACTCGCGACGCCAAGAGACCCGTACGGGACCTTGGGGGTCAACAAGAGCGCAACGGCCGCCGAGATCAAGAAGGCCTACTACGGCCTGGCCAAGAAATATCACCCAGACACGAACAAGGACCCAACCGCCAAGGACAAGTTCGCCGAGATTCAGTCCGCCTACGAGATCCTGTCCGACCCCAAGAAGCGAGAGCAGTTTGACCAGTTCGGCGCGGCAGGGTTTGATCCGAGTGCTGGACCGGGACCCGGGCCCGGCGCTGGGTTCGGAGGCGGCCACCCCTTCAGCGGCTTCGGCGGCCAAGGCGGCTTCGGCGCCAACATCAACTTCGACGACATCTTCTCGGCCTTCACGGGCGGGGCGCATCCTTTCGGCGGGCGTGCTGGGCGAGGCACCGTGGAGATCCTGCAGGGCGATGACATCGAGGTGCAGGTAACGGTGTCGTTTATGGAGGCGGCCAAGGGAACGAGCAAGACCGTCACGACGATGCCGCTGACGACGTGCAAGACGTGCAGCGGCAGCGGTCTGAAGCAAGGCACCCAGCGGTCCAGCTGCAAGTCGTGCAACGGGACCGGCACGCGCGTGCACTTCATGTCGGGCGGCTTCCAGATGGCCAGCACCTGCTCGACTTGTGGCGGCAGCGGGTCCTCAATCCCGCGTGGCTCCGAGTGCCGCTCGTGCCAGGGCGACGGCGTCGTCCGCGAGACAAAGACCCTTACCGTAGACATACCCGGCGGTGTCGAAGACGGCATGCGGCTGCGGGTTAGCGGTGCGGGTGACGCGCCCCCAACCGGTCGGGCCGCGGGCGCGGACGTGCGCGGTGTCAACGGCGACCTATATGTCTTCGTTAAGGTTGCGCGCGATCCACAGTTCAGCCGGCAGGGGTCCGACATCCTGCACACCGCCACCATCCCGCTGACCACCGCTATCCTCGGCGGCGAGGTGGTCATCCCGACGCTCGAGGGCGATGCCAGGGTCCGCGTGGCAACCGGCACCAACACGGGGGACAAAATGACGTTAGTAGGCAAGGGCATGCCGAAGCTGGGCGGGCGTCGGGGGCGGATGGGTGATCTCAAGGTGGAGTTCCGCGTTGCGATGCCGAAGTACCTCACGTCCAACCAGCGGACGCTCGTCGAGATGCTGGCCGACGAGCTGGGCGACAAGTCGGCCAAGCGGATCATGAATCTACACAAGAGGTGAGAATCTCAACTCACCTCTTGCACCTTCTCCCGTCGTACTAGGAAATTAAAAGTACTCACACAGCGATTTAGCAAACCCGCTGACGACAATAACCTCGACTCCCATAAAAACGAGGGATTCCTCAAGTCCCTCTGGCATAACCTCACCAATCACCCGGCCCACCAACAAAAGCCCGCAGACAGCCAATCTTCCTCCGATAGCACCAAGAAGCCAGAAGACAGCGACAGCGATGCCAAGAAGCAACCCGGCTCCGGTTCAGGCTCGTCATGAGGAAAATACCCACCTACCCTAACTACCTACCCAAATGGATAGGGGAAGCAAAGCAAGGTGGAAGAAGGTAATTCCAAAGGGGAGAAGTGGTTGTTAGCCCTCCCTTGATTTATGTGTACAGTACGGAGCGAAATGTACAACAACACCCACACCACACCACCACACCACACCAAACTCCCACTCAGAACCGCACAGCCGTTCACCAAGGACGAAAAAGATATTTTGAGCTGGGCATTTCGACGGCGGAGGGGAATTGGTTAGTTACAACCATGTAATAGTGTATATGAGAGTAACTAGATGGCTGAGGGCTTAGAAAGGCAGGGGTTGGTTGGTCGATTTGGTTCAGTTTTCATCCCTCTTGCATGCGGTGGTGTTTAAACGAACGGTCCCGTTATTTTTATTCTCCCAGTATTTTTATAGCGGCGTCGTCGTCTGACGTTGGTTACTAAGGTACTGTACTATCTTCAGTGCCCGCCCCTTGGGCTGGATTGGAAGGATGGACGGGACCCGCAGCTACTGTGGCTGTAGTCTCTGTCTGTCCTGTACGGTGCTATGAAAATTCCGGTATTGTAGAACGCCCTTGGACGAGAAAATAAGACCACTCTTCACACCAATCATGGGCGCCCTTTTTACTTTCCCGTCTAGCGCAGTGTAATTCAGGAGAACGGCTCGCTTGAGTTATATGCAGGCACATCCACCGTCCTTGTTTATCATTACGACCATGACAGCGTTGACCTCACGCCGAACCGAGTTATACACTTGAAGTGCCTGCCTACCTTGCTATTTACCCGGAGAAGAAAACCAGAACAAGAAGCCAGAAGAGGTGGTATCGGTCAGAATGAAAATAGAGCAGATCGAAGAACAGCAGAGAAGCCTCAGAACACGGCGTTGGCCTTGCATACTATCCAGTCCCGTTCCCTGGGGTGGTATACGATACGCCGGGCCAAGCAGAAACGCCTCAACCCCTGACCCCCCAACTGTTGAAGGATATATCCCCCACCTCTCCGAAACTGATTCAACATACCAGACCAAACCACTAACCCGCGCCAGCCGAAACGCCGCCCGCAATATCCCAAGCAAAGTAGGTATAAGTTAGCAAGACCGATCAACCGCCCGACCATGCTTTGCATTCCTCTGTTTTCGCCTCCCTGCCTGGCTGACACCTAGTCCAACTTCCCTTCCCTTCCAATACCACCGTTCAAACTCAACAGACCCTCCCCTTGTGCGTCCCAACCCGCATCACTAAAGGAAGAATGGATCTCGCAGTAGGAGCCAGCCACAATTAGTAGTCGATCCCGGCCAATACGTCCACAAACCCCAACTCCAGCCCACGTCAACCAACAAACGAACAACTTCCCTCCTCAAGACCACAGCAGCACTGCCCACTACGCACCTGTGCCCTGCACATAATAACCCCCCACACCCAGACCAGCACCCGCGCCGGCGCCGGCACCGGCAGGGTTGAACCCGCTCAGCGAACTAAGCTGCACAAGATAATTCCAATCCATCCCACCAATCTCGGCATCCTGCATGGCCTGTGCCGTAGCCGCAGCCGCAGCCGCCGCCGCCGAGCTGCTGCTGCCATACATGTGACCCATGGGATCGTAGCCCGAGTACATCATCGAGTCGTCAATCATCATGGCGCCACCGCCGGCCGCGCCGACACCGGCCATCTGTGGCGGTGCCGTTGTTGCTGACTGAGCAGGCATCGGTTTGGCGGTGGGGTGGTACATGCCCGATAAATCTCCCATTGCGGCTGGCATACCCGCGGCGTTGCTCGGTCCGGACGGTGGTGGGACGACGGATTGGATAGGGACTTGTTGCTGTTGCTGCTGTTGCTGTTGGAGGTGGACACCAGGTGGTCCCATGGGGGCGGCCATAAAGGGCGGGCCCGGGCGCCTAGAACCGGTTTTGGCCAGGGTGTTCCTCAGCAAGACGACGATTTTGGGCGTCGGCAGTGAGCGGCCAAGTTGGAGTTCGGCGGCTTCCCGGGCGTCCCAGGCTTTGACGAAGTAGCGGCCGAAGGCGATGTGCAGAGGGTTGCGATTGTGGCGCCGCAAGAGGCCGCGCCGTTCGTGGTTCTCAATCATGACGTTCCACGCGCGCTCGCAGAGGTCGCCTGTGGTGCGGTGGCACAATTCCGAGACGAGGCAGAGATAGGCGGGTAGCGGAAAGTGGGCGTATGTGTACCAGCGGAAGCCCTGCAGCATTTCGGAGCTCTGGATCAGATTGTCGTATTCGACCATGCGCAGGGCTTCCATGAAATAGTTGTCGCGCTCGTTCTGGTCGACATTGTCCGTGTTGGCGGTCCGACACAGGAAGTCAATGATGCGCAGCTTGCAGAGGGCCTGCCGCGTCATGAGTAGCGTGAAGTAGTGCAGTGGGACCTTGGGGTCGCATTGCTTGAGGTAGACATTTTCAACGTACGAGCAGAATGCCGCGAGGTCGCTCGGCAGGCTCTGGTTAGCCACGTGTGACACGATGTCGGGGGAGGATGGCGACGGGCTGTAGTGCACCATCGGCTTGTGTAACGGCCGCCCACCGGGGGTGGTGACGGTCCTCCTGATATTGTCGGGGGACGCGGCCACGGTGAGCTCTATGCGAGTCAGGCAGAAGACCATCTCGGTGGGCCCGGCGTAGGGCCCTGGTGGGCCCTTAGCATGAACGCTCAGGTCTGAGTCGTTGACGTTGAGGGGCATTCTCGTGTCACAGGCGCACGATGACAGTGCCGTTACGGTCGACCCTGTGATCTCCGCGATGCGCTTGTCAAAGACGACGATCTGCCACCATAACCGCCTCCGTTGCTCGGCTTCAAACGACGACATGTCCGACTGCGAACCGTCCCGGTGTAGGCCTAACCGGGTGGCTATCCTAAAGGTCATACCGAGGAGGCTAAACATGGAACGCGGGTCGACATATGGTCGGGCACATAGCTGGGAGTAGGTTGTTAGCAATGAGAAGACCAGGTAAATGGCCGGGCTGGGGAATCACCAGATAGAGGAATAACGCCTGCAGCACCATCAACTCTGCAGAGCGCATGAAACCTGCGTTGGCAAGCGCCTGCTGGGTAGCGTTGTGATACTTGCCCAAGAGGATGGCTCTGTCCTCGCCAAAGGTGGTGTGGACTTCGTCCTCGGTCAACGAGGTGATGGCGGCAAAGTAAATGGCAAACATGAGGGCTTCGAGCGGCTTTGGTATTTTGGCCGGGTTGGCGCTGGCGCTGATGATCTGAGCCTGCAAGGTGGGTGTGTGGGTGATTTTGAGCAGCGGGTTGACGTTACTGATGTATATTTGCCATAACTGGAACATTTGAATGGCCGGGGGGTGGGCGTTGGCCACACTGGCTGTTGCGCCGCCAACAACGAAGGGAAACCCATCGCTGTTCTCAAACATGGTGTCGTAGGCATTGTGTATCGTCGGGCCCTCGTAGTCCTCGTCTGAGGAGTCATCGTCATCCATTCCTCCTCGGTACTGCCGACCAAGTCAGACACAACGGCCAGGGACGAGATTCACAGTGTTGACGTTTGGATGCAGTCTGGGTACGGGCAAAGGGTTCAAGCAAACCGAGTACAATATATTGTACAATGAGAGACGTCGCGGGTGAAATCGACATGGGCATAGAGCGATGTGACAGCGGGCAGCGACAGAAAAGCTGTGGAAGAAAAGCAACCGCCTGCCGTTGGAGACGGGCGACTTACATCGTGCGCGATAGAGGCCCATTTTTGCCTGGGGAGATGCGTCAGCCGTGATCGGTAGATGAAGAGAGCATGCGAGTCTCATGGGTGAATGGAACCGAAACTGACTTGTCATGACCCTGATCTGGAGAGACATGGTCGTTGGAGCTCGGAGGCGACGTCTTAAGCCCGCTAAGATCCTGCTCCAGGTCGGTGACGTCGTCTCCGTGATCCGAAGGCTTGAGTTCATGGGCGATAGGCTCGAAGTTGACGCCAGCCTGAGACAGCAGCGACTCATACTTGCGCAGGCGTTCCAGCAGGTCGCGCTCCTGCGGCTTCTTCTTCCTGCGCCGGGGCGGTTGTGGGGGCACGACGCGACACTCGACCTGGGCCTTGACACAGTTGGCACAGGGCTTTTGTTTGTCGCAGCGGACTTTTCGCTGCTGGCACAAGACGCAGGAATGGCCGCGCGTCAGTTTCATCACCGCCGGTTCGGGCACGGAGCCCCGCGGAGGCGACGGCGGCGGCGGCGGTTCAGCAAGAGGCTGCTCCGAGGCCATGGCGCAATGATAGGGGTCCGGGTATGTAGGGACCTAGTATGGCTATGCGTCGGGCTCCCGTCTGCCGGATAGGCAAGTACTCCGCTCGGGTCCGAGGGAGGCCCAACAAGCCGCTCCGGCGGATGCAAAGTAGGGGATCTGCGGATTCGCCTCCCCTTGGCTGGCCGTCCTGATGGCCGGGCCTGGTCGGCCGGAAACCTGCCTGCTACTTCACCCTGATGTTGAAGGCAGAGCAGCAAGCACAGCGTCGCTCTATCCAGTACAGGTTCGAGGATATAGCCTGTTCCGAGTCGCTGAGAAGACTGTAGCTGTGGTGATGCACCGCCAACACAAGCAACAGCCGGAGACAGGAGAGAGCCGCAGGTGCAGAGGGCGGGTGTGTGCTTGACAGCTGTCAGCGGTGCCGGGTGGCGTTTGACAGTCCAGCCCAGCCCTCTGGTATCAGGACAAAGGGAATGCGACGGATGCGGGTCTCAATGCGGCCCCCTTGCCCAAATCCTTGGGATTCACGACAGCAGTTGACGGCAGTCGCACGGAGAGCAGCGCAGCGGAGCGGACGGCAACACAAGGGGCGTCTGGCGGGGAGGCGAGGGGGAAAGACGGTCACGAGAAGCAACCAACAAAGATTCGCTGACCGTCAAGGAATTACGGTAATTGACGCACACAGTTGTTCCCAGCGTGCGCAAACAGTTTGTCGTCGACATTGGGAAGGAACCAGCAAGAGCCGGCCAGGGAGCTAGCCAGCCTTGGTCTGGTCCCCTGACTCCCCGCCTCTTTCTAGTCCCTGTCAGCCGGTACATGGAAGCACCCGACGCCTACCGAAACCCGGGGGTAAGGTACTTGGGTGGCTGGGTAGGGCTGGCAAGGCTCAGTGACGGACGGAGGGGCGGCATTGAAAAATGCCGACCGTGGGTTTTCGGGCGGGGAACCTCGACGGCTGCCCAGAGGAGATCGGCTGGCTTCCAGCTGGCAGCGGGCCATCAATACAGGGCCATGTCCCATGGAGCAGGCGGTCACTATCTCGGGACCGAGCTGTGCTGCCATGACCGGCTGACCAAGCCAGCGCTAAGCCTCAAATGGGGCTATCTGCTGGATTAGGCGGCGCAACACAAAAACGGATAGAGCTCCAACCACGTGTGCCACTTCCAATAGGGAGGGGCCCTGTTGCGACTGGTAATTTTTGTAGAATCCACTTATACGGCTGAGCGAGGGGTGCAACTTCTCCGATGGGGAAATCCATGAAAACCCCAATCCGATAATAAACATTGTGCCCTTCAAGGTTCACAATATTGAGCAGATATGCCACGGAGCTCGTAGAAGCAACAAGCAGCACAGCTGAGAGCGAGATGTCCGAGCTGCCAACTGTTGGGATGGTCCGGATAGATTACCGGCCAGGTGATGCACGAGATTGCTCGTCTGATGTGCAGTTGCTGCCCTTAATCCTGAGTTCCGTGGTTGAGTGAACAAAGCCGCAGCTTCCATATAGCACAAGCCGTCCGATGTCTCGCACAAACCGGCCCCAAGTGCTGGTCACTTCTGTGACCCAGCGACCATTCCTCTACACTCGCACAAAAAACGGCTCCGAGAACCAGGTCGAGTTTTTTATTCTCTCTATCTCCATTGCGTGGTGGACTGGTTACAACTCCCCAGCTGTTCTTGCCTTCCGAACGATATAAACAGGTCAATCTCACACAACTCCTTTCTCCGAGTTACTCTTTTCTTTCGCAGTTTCGGTTCCGCTGTCGGCCGCTGTAGAGGCACTTCCGCATCGCACCTCGCCTGACAACAACCTGCAGCGGACGGCGCTGGCCGTGCCGGATCCTGCTGCCATGCCCGCCGGGTCGCAGCAGTCCCTGAGGTCTACCGGTAGCGGCAGCGGCCAGTCGACCCAGGAAGTGCGCACTGACAGACAGCCCGACGCAGGCGATCATGGCGATGCCGAGAAGCTGTCGCCCTCTCAGCCCCCGCCGGACTCTGGTGACGGCGAGCTGTTCAAGCCGCGAAGCGTCCGCTTCTGGCTGACCCTGCTGTGTAATTTTCTGGCCCTCTTCCTTGTCGCTCTGGACCGGACAATCATCGCCACCGCAGTTCCCCGAATCTCGGACGAGTTTAACGCCCTGGGTGACATCGGCTGGTATGGTTCCTCATACATGCTCACTACGGCATGCGCCCAGCTGCTCTTCGGCCGCCTCTACAAGTTTTATGACATGAAGTGGTACGTCACAATATCACCCTTTGTGCTACGTCGACTGCTCAATGTCACTGACATAGCACCCTGCAGGACCTTTCTCACGAGCATCATCGTCTTTGAGATCGGATCTGCCATCTGCGGTGCGGCCGCGAACTCGACCACCTTCATCGTCGGCCGTGCCATTGCCGGTCTCGGCTCGGCCGGCATCTTCGCGGGCTGCCTCCTCATCATGATCCCCATGGTCCCCTTGCACCGTCGTCCGGCGTTCCAAGGCATGTTTGGCATGGTATTTGGTCTGGCTTCCGTCATGGGACCCTTGATAGGTGGAGGGTTCACTGGCGGCGTCACCTGGCGATGGTGCTTCTACATTAACCTGCCAATCGGCGCTGTGACCCTGGTTTTTATGGTTCTGTACTGGAATCCCCCAAAGAGAAAACATGAGCCGGCCAAGTTCACCACCCACGTCAAGCGGCTGGATCCTCTGGGCATGTTGTTCTTTCTGCCGGGCGTCGTCTGCCTCTTTATCGCCTTCCAATGGGGTGGCTCGACGTACGCGTGGAATGAGTGGCGCATCATCGTGCTGCTTGTCGTCTTCGCAGCCTGCATTGTAGCGTTCACTGCCGTTCAGATCTTGAAGCCCGAGACAGCCTCAGTACCCCCAAAGGTGTTCATGCAGCGAAGCGTTCTGTTCGGCAACGGATTCACCTTTTTCCTGGCAGGGTCCATGCTCATGCTGGTCTATTACATGCCAGTCTGGTGTAAGTGCTGATTGATTACAGATTGAGACCCCCCAGACATTGACTTACTGTATCCTAGTCCAAACTGTCAAACAAGTCGACCCCCTGAAGTCAGGCATCTACACGCTCCCTCTCGTGCTGAGCCTGGTTGTTTCTAGCATCTTGTCTGGCGGCATCACTCAGAGGATTGGCTACTACGTCCCTTCGATGCTGGTCTCCCCTTCGGTAATGGCCATCGGCGAGGGTCTCTTGACCCTGCTCAACCAGGACAGCCCAACATCGCATTGGGTTTGCTTCCAATTTCTCTCTGGTTTTGGGCTGGGTTTCGGCATGCAAACGTCAGGCCTTGCCGTTCAAACTGTCCTGCCGAAGGAGGATGTCCCCGCTGGTATTGCGATCAACTTCTTCGTCCAGCAGCTCGGCGGCGCCGTATTTACGTCGGTTGGGCAAGCTATTCTCACCAACACGCTGGTTTCACAACTTTCCGGTCTCCCGGGCGTCGACCCACACCTTGTTGTCAATGAAGGTGCCACCAAACTCGCACACCTGGTTCCTCCAGAAGAAGTCGGGCTGATCATCAATGCCTATAACGACGCTTGCCGCAACATCTTCTTCGCCTCCATGGGTCTGGCCTTTGCCTCACTATCCTGCGCATTCGGAATGGAGTGGAAGAGCGTCAAGAGAAACAAACTCAAAGTGGACGCGTCGTCCTCGAGCTCCAATAGCAACAACCTCGACAGCTCGACGGCCGGAGCTAAGCCGGGGATGCCCTACTTTGAGGGCATCAAGGAGAACAGAAAGCGCAAGTCATCCGGGGGCAGCCGCAAGTCAAGGGGCCCCGGGAGGAAGGGCGTCCTGACCAAAGCACCTCCTCCCGAGAGGAGCAGGAGCAGGCCCTGCTCGAGCACCATGCTGAGCCAGAGCTCGGGAGATAAGAAGGACAATGATAAGGAGAAGGACAAGAAGGAGGACAGGAAGGACGACAAGAAGGGCGATGACAAGGAGGACGTCAAGAAGGACGACAAGAGGGAAGAGAAGACGGACGGCGACGAGGAGAACCAGAAGAAAGAAGACAATAAAGACGATAAGAACGGCCAGATGAGTAATGAGTCCCTGGCGGGTGCGCTGCGCGACTGGGTTAGGTACTCAATGGCGCAAGAGGCCGAGGAAGAGGAGCCCCAGCTCGGTGGGTTTTGAATGGGCGTTAGCAGCAGCTGGATGACGGATCAATGGCATTGGTGCGGTATGAACAGCAAACGG
The DNA here is from genome assembly GCF_033297405.1 of Parathielavia appendiculata. Lineage (NCBI taxonomy): Eukaryota > Fungi > Ascomycota > Sordariomycetes > Sordariales > Chaetomiaceae > Parathielavia > Parathielavia appendiculata. Next base: position 3,293,082 of record NW_026944222.1, read on the forward strand.
ATCTTATTAGGCACATTCGGCATGTCAAGAGGACCACCGTTACGAAACGACTGTTGCATGGCTTTATCTTGCAGAGGCTTTCGGCGTTTAAGGGTGTTGCATCTGGGTTCTCTTTTCTTGTGTCGGCAATAATAGAGGCGGAGATATCTATGAAACTAGCACCCCTTTGCGATGGGTCCAAGTTGATGACTAGTGGAGGAGCGGATAATCCTTCTGTGGTCACGTTCATACAAAAAGATTTGTTTGTTGCCAGCACACAGGAGCGCTTTTGCTTGTGCCCCTTCTCTTGTACCTATGTTTACCTTGGGTATGCAGTTTGCCAAGAAGCAATTCGTCTGGCCATGTTCACTCCGCCGACCCCGAGATAAGATATACACAACTGAGTCCATCACCATAGAGGCAGTTAACTTATTTGGTTTCGTCCCTTAGGCAATGCAGGTGCCACAGTGAGAATGCCTTTTCCTCACATACCTAACTGCCAGTCTACGATTCCGACCTACCTAGGTACCTATCCGCAACCAGGTCAGGGACATCGGGATTTGGCGTGAAATGGCTGAAGTCGGTTGTCGGACTCGGGAGTCGGAGTCGGTGATTTGCGAAATAAGACAAGACAGAACGGTACGGGCATTCATCCGCGGTTACACTACACTACTCTCCTGTCGGCAGTATGGCATTGGTAGTGCTGCTGTCGTGGCTATACACACCTTGAGTATTATGATGTACTTGTGTCACTTCTCGTGCTTTTGAATGTGATGGAACCTCCCCGGTTGGTCTGTCAGTGGTAGGAGGTCGGTGGTGTGGGATTACCCCGTCTCGCACATGCTCTCCCGCCTCCTCTTGGGAGTTGGGGAGTAGATCCTGCTCTTCCAGATTCATCTGAGCTCTGTTAAGATGTCATCTTGGGTATTGTGGTTGAATGTAAGAGATGTGCTTGTTACTGGATGGGAAGCTGTGTGTGGGTGAATTCTGGCCCAAGGAATAGAGACAAAAGGGGTGTGTGGATGTAAGACAGGTCAGGTATGCTACTTTCATTGATCCATGGATGGTATGATCAAGTGTTGCTCGTAGCCAATGCCCCCTAGGGCTCACTCAGAGGACGTAACGGCGATGGACTACTTGTGGGAACAGAATGGCCTCGGAACCACCACCCTTTTCGATGAGTCGCCGAATACCAGACGACATTGCACATCACCAAGCACAGTCGGTCCCTCTGGAGAGCAAGCCACCTTGAGCACTTTGCAAGGGTTTAAAAGCTTCTCTGTTTGGCATGTTTGCTTCACTGTATATCCCACCCAGACGGGAAGATCTCAAACTCCAAACGTGAGCGCGACCAAATCATCGCATTCTGGCCCACGCTAACGACATATTTTCACACACACGAAGTGACACATATATCATCGAAGCCGGACAAACAAAACAAGATCCTTAGCGGCCCAAAACGAGGAAAACACCGGTTGAAACCCCCCAGTCCAGCCCAATCCAGTCCGGTCCAATCCAGGCCCAGAGTAACACCCTAACCCCGTCACTCCCCCCAACCTTTGAAGAGTTCCAAGCAAGACAGAGCCAAAGCCAAACCTAAGCTAACTTGAAAACCCCTGCACCCGCCTGCCAGCCTATAGCACCATAGGAAAACGCTTTGACATCCTCTTTTCCGGACTTGCCTGGATATCCCGTCCCCCCGAAGAACACCATCAAACGCCGTGGACCGCTCCAATGAATCCCAGATTAAAAGTAAAGTATAGCCATCTAACCCATTTTCGAGCCAAAAGAAAAGATGAGAAGGGCGGAGGAAACATCCCCGTCCAGCATAGAGACCATCGCCTGCATAAAATGGTGTAGTGACCGAACCGTTGCTGAGAAGACCCCGTTGGACCTCGTTACCCAGACCACTGTCTATATATCCTTACACTAACACACTGCCGTTCTCCGCCGATGTACTTGCCGTCTATGAGCCTGGCACAACACTGGCTTGCGTGGGAGAAGCCTGGGTGGCGATGGGTTTCGTGGGGGAAGTGGCTGTCGTAGCCGTTGCGGCTAGCGCCGCCGCCGCCTCTTCAGCCGGAGTAGCGGGATCCGGAGGAGCCTTCTCCACTACTGGAGAGCTCCCAGCCGTCGTAGTCCCGCCGTCCGTGCTCGTGGCAGACTTGGGAAGGTCATCCGCACTACTTGACACGGCTTTGAGCAGGCTCGTCCCTACTGATGGAGGCCGGGCGGCGGCGGCCTTGCTCAGCCTGTTCTTATAGTCGCTCAGACTGAGCTTCTTCTTAACCGGACTTGGCGTTACCGCCGCGCCGCCGACGGACGGCGGGCCAAAGAGGCCCGGGAAGCCGGTGGCAGAGAACGGCGACTGGACGGTGACTCCGGCAGATATCGGTGTCGAGGCAGTCGAGTGGGCAAAGGTGGGGTTTTCGAACGCTGGAACGGGAGGCAGCTCTACTCGTAAATCGGGTGATTTGTGTTTGACCAAGCCATTTGTTGCGATACCCCCGCTGGCGCTCGTGATCATCGGGGACGCTGGTCGCGCATCCGACATTGGGTGATCTTTCGACTCGTCTGCTGGAGAACCAAGACTCGAATCCTTATCTGCCTCTCTGATTGAGGCTGGTGAGGAATGGAGGGCATGCCCATCGCTGCGGCTGTCCACGGCCATGGCGGCGGGCATTGTCCGGTCCACGGCCCGCCGTTTAGCACGCTCTTCCTCCTCTAGACGGATATGATGCCAAGTCTCCAGCATCCTTTTCCGAAGGCAGGATCCTACCCTCCGTTTCGGAGTCGCAGTCTCGCTTGCGTGATCAGGGAAATCTGTCTGCACCGCAGCGTCACAATAGTTGGGATGCAGCACGACCGAGGCACGACGGGAACGAGCTGGCGCAGACCCCGTTCGAGACCTAGGCTCTTTCAAGGGACTCGGATCGCTTGGCGACCTTGACTTGACTCGTGAGGCTCCAGCCCCAGCATCGACATAGCCGCTTCCAGAAATCGTTTGTGAAATATTGGGTGTCTGGGTCGCCGTGCTGGACTTGAATGCCTTTGCCTGCGAAATGCCAGTTCCATCCGAAGCGCGTTTTCTCTTGCGTTGCGGATGCTGTTGCTGCTGCTCCATGCGGCGGAACGTGTCCTCAACCATGGCGACCTTCCTCTTATCCCGATCGGTGGGTTCAGTCAATATGCCGAGCGTATCAAACGAACCCTGACGAGCTGTTGGGGTCATGTCTCGGCTCGGGGGTTTGCTCCGGGAGGAGCTGGACACGGACCTCCGGTCATGCTCGGGAATGTCCTCTAAATGGCCCTCGCTAGGGGCCCGGCTGTTGGCGGCATGCCCCGTGCTGGTTGGGGATATGGCATGTTGTGCTCTCGGCTTGCGTTTCTTGCTCTTGGGCGGATTTGAGCGTTGCTGGGTCTTGGCCAGATAGTTTCTGTGAAACCGCGCAAAGGCACACTCTGGACCAAGGTTGCATGCACAGCCTCCATGCTCAGAGAGGATGAGATGAAGCCAGTTGGCATATTTTCGATAGTCCGCTTCCGTCGCTTCGGCATGCGCGTCCATCGTGTCGTCGGCGAGACCAAGAAGTTGGAGGACGCGCGTCTTTGTCTGGGTCGGAAATCGAAAATCCCAGGGGATCGTGATTTGCTCCTTTGCCTCAATCTTCCGGTCGCTCACCAACCAAAAGTGGTATTCACTGCCGGCTGAAAGATAAGTTTCAAGGACTGCGTTTGGCTTGCAGCTCCGTCGCACGAAGCGAGCCTCTGACCCTTCCCTTCTCGTGTCGATGTAGAGTGGTAGAAGAGGATGGAAAAGGACAAACGGGAGCGGCGCAGTCAGCTCGGCCCAGCGATTGTCGGCATCGGCACAATAGTTCGCTTGAAAGCCAATTTGGCCGTTAACTTCCATGAGCGGGACGTCCTTGTCGATTGGCGAGGGCGCTTTAAGACACTGCCACTGGACGACGGTCCCCAACGAGATGATCTTGCTGTTTTGCTCAATCTCTGGCCTGACTGCGATCGACTCAATGTCGGAGGGGAGAGTCTGGAACACGTCGCTGTAGGATAAGCCTGTCTCGTTCTGCAACTTTTCTGGGTTGTGGAGCCAGGCCGTCATGGTATTGGACACCTGGAGCCCCGCGAAGCTATTCGTGTTGACGATCTGGAAGGACTGATCGTTGTACGAAGACAGGAATCCCGATGAATAATTGTGCAGTTCGAAGTCATCGGGAAGATCGGGCGGAGTTGTCGCGGGGCTCAGCGGGTGACCATGAGCGGCCTTCGCATTCCCGTGGGAAGGACTGCGCTTCGGCGCCTGTGAGCTAATGGACTGACTCGACTTGTGCGAGGTTTTCGCCTTCTTTGCGGGATGGGACAGGTCATGGGGGCCCATGTGCTTCGTGCTTTCAGACGCTCCGTGATGGATGCCATTTATTTGCAGCTCTGACGGCTTCGGCTTCTTCTTGTGACTCTTTGACGATAGACGTTTCGGCTTCTTGTCAGCTGTCGGGTCGGCGAGTAGCAGAGGCATTCTTGCTCTCTGATGTGCGATGGCCCGCTGGTGGTCCAACGGCCGAGGGTGGCACTGGACGCAGAAATGCACAAAGCTATCTGCGCAAGCCTCCTGGATATTGTCTGGGTAGTAGCACTCAATGTGCTGCCATGTGACGCAAGTATCGCAGAATATGGTGTTTCCGTCATCCTCAAAATAGTCGCATATGCATTTTATCGTGTACGGCTCCTCCTCTGGGGTATCCTGTTCTGGAGCGACATCGTGAACGGGGACCGCACTCGCAAGAGAGGCACCGGGCTGAACAGGAAGCGCGATCGATGTCGGCAGCGGCGGCGGCTTGTCTGTCATAATCTTTGACGGCAGGCGACGGCCGGATGACGGAGAAATTGTGCGGACGATTTATCTAAGCAGTCGGACGGGCATGCTTGTCGCGCGTCTCGACGCGATTGGTCTCGAGCTGTGTACGTCGCGAGGGCCGGTCGAGACGACCAGAGTATCATCCGCACGGGAGATTGGGGTGTATGCGACGCCGCACTCGGCCGCGATTCTGCTAATCGTCTCAGTTGACTCGTCGGCTCGGTCAGAAGTCGACAGGATTTGGTGGTGGATGGAATGTCGTGGTGAGATCGAGGAGCGTTGAAGGTAACAATGGATTAGCTTGGTCTGCCAACGGGTCTGGTTCGTCTCGTTGGCGTGTCTGGCGCAGGCGGAAAGATGAAGGAAGGCGGGTTCGAAGGTGGTGATCGTGACGACAGGCGCGGTGAGGACGAAACACGCAATGGATGAGATGGGGAAGGGAGGTGCGCCTCGAGGACAAAGGAACTCGAATCGACTGGGCCGAGAGCTAGAGGCAGGATTGAAACTCAAGCTTGGTACCCGAAAAGGTCGACAGCGGAAGGGAGGAATGGGCGACGCGAAAAAATGGGATGGAATAAAGAGAGGCAGAGTTTGAAGGAGAGGGTCAGAGTGGAAAGAGCCATGCTGCAAGAGGGAGGGGGCCCACAGCACGACTTCCAGGTTCGACGAGAGGAGCGCTCCTGGTCGGCGCCATCTGCCTGAGGAACGGGCTGCTGCAACTCGGGGACCAGGGTGTTGCCCAGAGAAAACGGAGGGGTGCGCCAGAACGGACCAATGAAAGGTATTGGCTCGGCTTTCGACTCTAAGCCCTAGGAATGAATTTAAAACGGAGGCGAGAAAGCTGAAGTCGACCGGTCGCCTTGCGCCGCGCTTCTTCTTTCCTTGCACCCTGCTCATCAATTCTCGCAGCGCGAGCACTCAACATCAGGTGCCTTGGCAGCAGTGGGCGTTGGCTGCTGCGCGAAAGGTCGGATGAAGTGTGAGACTTCTGTCAGAACGGAGCAGGGTCTTTTGAAGGGTGGGCAACGGAGACTCGACGCTTGATCGCGATTGGTAGACGAGAGGCGAAGGTTGTCCGGTTGTCGGTTGGCGGTGCTGCGCAAGATGACCTTCACCAATCCGGGACGGACCGTCAGAAAAGCGGAGCATTCGACAAAAGCCGGCGAGTATCCATATTCGAACGCCGAAGAAGAACAGAGAGATTCGCAGTGACCGTCAGCAGTGAGGCCTGCTCGCACCTCAGGGTTAGGAAGAGGAAGATGGGAAGAGGCCAGACGGTAAGTAAAGTGACGCCCATAGTTGTCAAAGCGGTCGTCAACCTAGGAGGGGAAAAGGGGGATGAATAACAGGTTTGTGGAAGGATAAAGAGGAAGTCAGAACAATGAAATTTACATGAAAGAAAATGTTGATGAGACTCGGGGGAAGCCAGCACGAAAGTTGGTGGAGAATGTTGTTCTGCGAGGCTGGGACTCAGCGAGGATCTTAGCGCATAACGTTACAGTTCCTATCTGTGCGTAAGGCAGTACACGTGTATGGCGGCTGTCAGCGCTGCACGGATACACCGTTCTTTCGCAGAAGGTTCTAACTTGCGACTTGAGGATCCGAGTCAAGCGCGTGTTCTGATATCGATACAAGTCAAACCTTTTTGTTTACAATGTCGGATGCACTGAAGTAAGCTTTAAGGCAACAACGTCCACATTGGATCGGATAAGGCATGAAGGGCATCTCCAGATCAGTCCAACTATGTAATCCGTACACCGTACTGGATCTCCGGTCGGCCAGAAAGATTTATTGGCTGGATTACTATCAAAGGATCCACTATCGCTCACATGATACGTCAAAGCACGCAAAGCAAAGTGTGGCCGGCACATGGCCTTGCTCCAATGACGTCCGTTTGGACACTGCAGTGTGGCGGGTCCACCCACTTAGCAGCCTCCGCCGACCGCCGTGCACTTTGATCCGCCGTTGGTATCGTTGTCATCGCCATCGCTTCTGACACCGCTATCGAACTCTCACTCGCTGGTCCTAAATCGAATCGCGTTAGGAGACAGAATTTGCGTAGAAGAGGCAGATTACTGCACCTTCTATCGTTCCTAGAAGGGACATAACGAATACCCGATTGCGGTTAGCATGAAGCTCTCCGCAATTGTCCTCGCGCTCGCGGCGAGCGTCAGCGCACGGAACGTCTTCCGCTACGAAGGACAGGCCCTCGTCAGACGCAACGACCTCGATGTGCCTGGCCAGAACCCGCTCAAGTTTTGCGAAGCCGACCGCGAGAAAGACATCATCACGATCGAGGAGGTCATCTTGACGCCGAACCCGCCTGAAGCGTAGGTTGCATTCCCAACAACAGCCAGCGGCCTAGGACCAGACCTTGATTGTCTTACTTTTCACAGAGGCACGACCCTCGTCATAGAGGCCAGCGGCACGGTAAAGGAGACGATTCTCGACGGCGCATACGTGAACCTGGAGGTCAAGTACGGCTACATCCGCCTGATCAACACGCAGGCCGACCTGTGCAAGGAGATCAAGAATGTGGATCTCGAGTGCCCCATTGAGAAGGGCAAGATCTCCATAATCAAGTCTATCGACCTGCCCAAGGAGATCCCACCGGTATGTCTACCCCTCCGGTCTTTTGACGTCAAGAGGGCAATGATGCTGACAGCAGACAAAGGGCAAGTACAACGTCCAGGCCGATGTATACAGCAAGGACAACGAGCACATCACCTGCTTGACCGCCACTGTGATCTTCGGCCGCAAGTCCTTAGGCGGCATCCTAGACCTTTAGGGCGCTGAGCGGCTACTGCGAACATGCGGGTTGGCCTGGGACTGCAGTTAGCTGGCGAATCAAGACTGTAATTGGCATGCGTACATAAGAGAGGGCTCGGATCAGAGCATAACGGCTGTTGTTGGTCTTTGTTGAGTTAGGTGTTGCGTTGGTTGATTCGTTTCTGCATCTCTCCCTCTCACAGCATATTGAAGGCACACAGAGTCCCCGAGGTTGGCGATAGCGGAGTACAGGACATTGCATTGCGTCGGTATCATCTGCTGAATAAGGCGTGACTGGCTGAACGTAGTGACTTCCAGGTTCCCTCGCTGTCTACTGCATCGAACCCGCTATTCACCAAACAGCCTCCGGACTCTCCGCAAGACGCTGTCCTTCTCCGGGTCGTAGGGATGGTCTTTGCTCGGGATCTCGAGCACGGTCGGGAATGCTTGGGTGTAGGTATCAATCCGGTGGCGTATCCTGTCGGCAATCTGCAGTAGACGATGTTTCTTAGCCAGGGTCCCAGCCCGAAAACTCTATATAGATGTAACGTGACGAACGTGCTGGTTAATCAGGACTATCCCAATGTCCTTCCTCTCCGTCGTGAACCTGTCGAATGCGGCTTCAATAGCGGATGTGTCCGTCTTGCTGTCTACCACCAAGAAGTTTTTCTGGTTGTCTGGCGGCGCTGTGACATGCTATCGGTTCCGTGTTAGGCTATCGAGGAGATCGGGAGGGAAGCAGGAAGGGGGATACGGACGCCAATGCCAGCTAGAAGCAACCCCGTAACAGAGTCCTATAACCCAGCGTAACTATGAGAAGACATCTCAACAGCCGGCGCAACAGAGGCTGCGTACCTCGTCTCCAATCACTGCCAGGAACTGCCTGTCGCGGAAGTCGGTTTGCGACGACATTTCGGCTGCCGAGAGTCGCGGAGGGAGCAATCGATGGCGGGCAGGATGATTGCCGAGCGGGCTAGCAGACTAAACGAGCACAGCCAGTTCCGAAAAATAGTTGTCCAGGGCAGTTTGCTATGACGGCCTGTCTGGTTTCCAATGTTCGGGTCTAGTCCCGTGCTGAGCCGTTGAGGTGACGCCGTTAGGAGGCTCTGACCAACAAGGCCGGCGGAGGCGGAGCCACACTGAGACCCCCACCGAGCCCGCTGCGCCCCGCCTGCCGACCCCGTTCCGTCATGGATTTCCGCTTTCAGCTCACCAAGCTCAGGCAGCGCGGTGGAGCCGTTGCTGGGTATGATTCTTCCAGGCATGCCCCGTAAACAATATCTCAAAAGATTTCGCATCATCACCAACTCGCATCTCCGCATGCACCCAGCTGCGCGTCCACAAATGACGAGCTTGCAGCAGCACCGTGGATGACTCGGTCAACAGGCAATCTGAACTGCCTGCTCATTATCATCTACTTCTCACCCCGCATCCCAAGACGAATACATCGAACAAGAAGAATTTGACTGCGTTCGGCGAAATCCAACCCTGACCAGCAACATGCCTCCACGACCACAACGGCTTGTGAGGCGCCAGCCTCTTACCGAGAGACTACGCGCTATGCTCAACCCAATGGACTTATACCTCTGGCTGTCCGAGGAAATACAAACCTTCAACTGGGACTCGAAGACATTCGGCACACGATTCGGGCTCGCGGCTAATCTCATCTTTCTTGTCGCGAGAGCGAACGCGGGCAAGACCCCCGATGCCGTCGACGATGTGTTTGGAGATGCTCCCGCTAATGACTGGTTCACCCTCATGGTGAGTGACCTGCTTGATGTGCATCTTTTTGGGGACAATGGCTGATATTTGTGATGCGGTTAGGCCAACTTCCTCCAGTGGATGCTGATCTCCATTTCCGCTCTCAACGCATTCTACACAATGACACGATCGCGCCACTACCGACTTTTCGAGATGAACGTCGAGGCAGCAGGGCCGGGCACTCCGTCGGCGCAACGAGTTCGGGTCGATTCGTCGCCTGCCGCATCGACACCCCTTCGCCTTATCCAGGACATTCTGAGCCCCGAGACGGCCGAGCAGCGAGCGCACCCCGACAAGACGCGCGACGTGTGGGAGATGAAGGTGTGGGATCCATACCCGGCGACGCTGCGCATGTTTTGCCTCTTCAGCCCCGGCCACGTCCTCATTCACATGCTATTCCTCCCCTTACAGACCTTGGATCCGCGCCCGAGCGTTAGTGTCTTCAAGTGCTTCATGTTGCAGGTGATCCTCTCTGCGCAACTGCTGCTTATGCACTCCCGCTTCTCCCAGCAGAGCAAGGACACGGCCATTATTCAGAAGGAGGTGATGCACGAATATGACGTCAAATACGTTCACCCGCGGCTCCACCCCGTGGTTCGGGAGGTGTCAATACAGGTGTCGATCAACGACGGGAAAATCGACGAGGAGGAAGTGACTCTCGGAACGCCCTCGACCCTGATTCGCCGGTCCTTCCAGACACACCCAAATCCGAACTACACAAGATATGTCAACCCCGACGCCGGACAAGTCCCGCAGGCGAGGATCATGTCTCCGCAGCCTAGGCCAATGTCACCCAGCCCGTTCACCCCCTCAGCCAAGCCTCGGGCCTCAGTCCCTCCGTCCTTCGCTGCTCAGGTACAGCAGCAACGACACTCCGCCCTCCGTCAGAGCCTCCCTCCCGCATTATCATCAGCATCCGCGGGCGGTGATTCCGTCACGACGCCCTCCGTCGTATCAAGAAGCACCTCCACCGGCCCAAACTTCAATAGCAACCTCCCCCCACCCATTGCAGGCCTTGGCGGCAGCCTCGGGGTGTACACGCACATGAACTCGCCGCTGAGAAAAGCTACCAGTCTCGGCGACATAAACGGCTCCGCGTACGCGCCGTCGCCGCGCAACGGGCGCGAGATGGCGGCGCTCGAGCAGCGCGAGCTTGCCGAGCGCATGGTCCGCGAGAGCAGCCCGTTCAAGGAGAGCCGGCGTACGCTCGACCCCAGCAGCTTTGCGCACTCGCCTGAGAAGCTGGCGAGAGCGAGGGCGAATCGGTGGACGCAGGAGAGGTTCCCTAGTCGGAGGGCTCCGTTCTAAATCAAGGGAGCAGTTAGGGAAGGAAAAGGGAGAGGAATCAGTGGGCGACGCTTCCCGTTCAAAGGTGTATCGTACATGGGCTGGATATCAGGCGTTCGGCAACGGACATTTTGGGAGTTGGCTTTTATGTTTTATACTTGGGCATGTTGGGTGTTTTGGCGTCGACTGGGAAGTACACTGCTACCTACCGGGTTTGGTCATCTTGGGTGTCATTATACGTAACATATTGCATCACGGTGTTGTGCGACAGACATATTCCCCTGGAAGGAAACCTGAGTCAGCGGTGCTGTTTTCAACATGAAGCTCGGCGGCGGCGTTGGCACAGCAACCGGTGCTAGGTAAACAGTACGTTGATCAGGGGAACGCGAGAAAGAAAAGCTCAATCCGGATAGAAGGACGGAAAACACCAAACGAATAACAACGGGGGAGACAATCGCAAACATCAGAGAATAAGATGCGTCAGCCGCGAACCGAACACAGGGCCCATCGATGGCAACGACGGATCTTACCACTAAACCACTGACGCGGTGGAGTGTCCCAACAACATCGAGCGGAGACTCGCAACGCGTAGCGAGCGTTTGCGGTGGAAGGTAGTAGGGCTTGTGTTTATTGATAGCCGAGGCTGGAGGACTCCGTCAACAGCCGGCACAACATGAAGAACTCATTGGGGAAACGTAGAAAGCGAGGAAGGGAGCGTGAGTTTGGATCAAATGAGGAACGGTGGTCAGTTTGGTGGTCTGCCCTAAATCAAGACTGTCTCAAGGAGTTGCGGCACGCGTTCTTCCCCTCATCCTTCTTACCTTCCAGGTTGGATACGAGGCGGGCGATTTCGATGCCTGAATGTGGCTGTCCATGCTTGATTTAGCAGCGTTGCTTTCCTGTGAACGGTTGATGCCCTCCGTTCCTGACTGATGAATGGGCCAACCAGGACTTGGATCGAATGTCTTCGGCTGTGGAAAGGGAGGCAGGCACGCCCTACCTGACTCCGAGGCAGTCGGTTATCTCTGCCAAAGCAACCAGGTTCAGACAACAAACATTGTTAATTCCGCACTGAAAGCAACCCGAAAAGAACATCATGGCATCTTCCCCTAGCAACAACAGGCCACCAGGCCAACCATGCTCACCGAGACGGCGAAACCACGTCATAGCATCCACCAAAGGCTCACCCACCCTTCACCTCCACAGCAGTCGCGTCTCCCCAGACACCGCAAAATGCAGGTCTCTCTCCAAGTCGGTGACAGAATTCTTTTCCAAGCTCCGACCGAGCAAGCGGCCTGAACGCGGCGGCACAGCCCGACCAGCAGCAGACAACGACGCAGAGCACGCGCCGGCGAGGCCCACACCGCCGGCGGGCTGCCGCAGGAAGAGATCAAGCTCTCTCGGCCCGCACGGCCCAGACACAATCCCGCCCGACCGCTGGAACACAGCCATCACGCCGCCTCGCAGGGCCCACAGCGTCGGCAGCAGGGCAAGGAGGAAATCGGTTGCCGCTGTGCCATCATCATCACCCAAGAGAACAACGACAACGGCAACCAACCTCCCAGCCAGAAAACCCCCTCCCATCTCCCACGAGAACCGCGGCCCTCCCAAACGCCAGAACCGTACCCACCCCAGCCTGCCTCCACCCGCCCAGCAACACTCGTTCACACACAGCCACTCACTACCCATCCCTTTCCACCTCCCCTCGGCGGCCGAAGTACCAACGAGCCACGTACCAACACCCCGATCCCGCGACCTCTACCTCGCGCACCGCGCCCACCGGCACGAGCGCCGCACGCTCCTCTCAAGCGGCGACTTCCTGGGCGTGACGGGCGCCAACCCCTACACCGGCGAGCCTGACATCATCACGCCGCCGACCTCGGCCTCCTCGGCCATCATCAGCTCGTCCTCGTCGTCTTACTGGCCGACGAGCTCCGCCCTGGCGGCGGCGCTAGCACAAGGACGTGATGGAGGAGATAGAGTAGTTTGGACGCAGGAAGGTAATGGGGCCGGAGCGGGAGGGGGAAGGGGGGAAGAAGCGCAGCGAAGGGAAAAGGAACGAGCAAGGTTGTTGGAAAAGGGGTTGAGGAGGATGGCAAAGGAAGAAGAAAGGCTGTGCCGGGCGGAACAGAGGAAGAATATGGTGCGAGAGGTGTTGATGCAGGGCGGCCGGGTGAAGTGGAGGAAAGAGGAGGGCGGGTGGTCGTCGGTTGCGGAGCCGAAATTGAGCCCGATTCTGCAGTCGCTGCAGGGCAGCGGGAAGTCGTCTGGCTCGGGGGGGCAGGAGGGGATGCGCCTCTCAAGGCAGCAGGGGGGTTCTTTTTTAGAAACAGCGGCGGCGGCGACGGGTCTGGAGAGCTGCCGCCGCCGATATGCGAACGGGGAAGGAGTGATATTGTTGGCCCATCGGCAGCAACCCCGACAAACGAAGCCCGAGATGGTGCTGGGCCAGGACGCGGTAGGTGGCTTGGCCGCTCTGAGCAAGGTGGTGGTTCGGCTCTGTCTGCCGCCGGTCGTCCCCCGCCGGAAGAGCTCTCATCAGTGGAATGCAAGCCGTCTGCAAGACCCTTATCCCGAGTGGGAGCTAGGCACACTCATAGTCATTCCCGTGGACCTACACAGGCTCTCGGAGGACTGCAGGCTTCAACAAATTTCCACCGGGAGAGTGCTAGAGCTGGACAATCTGGACCCAGCAGAGCCGTCGACAGGCAAGGCTCTCCGCAAACCCCGCCGAGCAGACATTCGGCCTGGCGGAATGCTTCAGGCGAGTTCGGCAAAGGGAGGCCGTCCCTTGAGTCAGGAGTGCCCATCTGTCTGCACACGCACCATCACCACTACTGGCTTCGAACACAGTCAGCCTCACCCCCTCGCCGTCGGCCATCTCTTCGGCGCGATGCTCGACGGGTTGAGAGAAGCTCCTCTGATGCGGCGAGCCTTGACGCCCAGAGCGCTCTCACGGCCAACATCGACCCAATTCTCGACCACAAGGTCCAACGACGCCTGTTCGAGCCAGCTGGCTTCCCCAAGCAGCATGCAACTGAACGTTTGGCCGAGTTTCAGCAACCTGGGTCAACAGACAACGAAGACAACGACTACAACGACGTCCACTTGGAAGATGCTGGGAACAAGCCCAGAGCAGGAAAGCCGTATCCCCCTTCGACCTCTCAAACCAGGACCAGACAGCGCTATTACGTCGTCGCCAACCGACCAAGAAGCAGCAGCCCACGCGCAAGAGAACGTCGCGCCAACGCCAGTCCAGCACATGGACGGAGCAGCGGACCGCCATCCGCGGGAAAAACCAGACTGGGCGATGCGCAAAACAATGCGAAACCCTCCCGACCTCCACCCGACTCACCACAACGACGAAGTACCCGACAACCCCAAATCATCGCCCACGTACACACGCAGCTCCACATCCCCCACCGCCCTGGCCGTGGCCCTGGCTCAGCCCCAGCTCCAGTCCCCAAAAGCTACGGCATCGGCACAGCAACGAGAAGCAGTGACCATTGCCCGCGCCTCAGCTCGGATAGCGTTCACGCAAAACCCCGACTCCCGCAGGGCCCTGCCGGTGCTGGTATCCGGGAGGACACCACTGAAGGCGACTCCCCGGCCGGTATCGGCGCCGGACACCAGCCGCGCCAAGCCCGCCTCGGCAGCCGGGGCGGAGCCAAGGCCGGGGACGGGCCAGCAGGGGAAGCAGAAAGGCAAGGGGAAGGGAGAGAAGAAGGAAAAGAAAACACCGGGTCACGGGGACGGGAAGGGGACTATCACTGTTCCGGGAGAGTCAAAAGGGGGCCAAAAAGAGAAGTCGAAAGCGGAGGGAGGGAAGGAGAAGGTGGAAGCGCAGAACAAAAGAAAAGGGAAGGAGTTCCTGGCTCCGGCACCGGGCAGTCCGGAGGTTGAGGAATGGATGCGGAATGCGGTGCTGATCCTGGCGCGGGTGGTGGGCGCGTACTGGCAGGTTGTGAGCCCAGTGTTTGACGGAAATTCGGAGCTCAGAAAACGGCTTGACAAAGCCCAGGCAACTCGGGGAGACCTCGTTGTGTGTGTCCTGGCTGTGGTGTTTTTGTTTCTGGTCATGGCTGTCGGGGTGTGGACTGTCAGGGGCATTGTTTGCTCTGTGAGGCTGCTGGGAGTGCTTGGGGAGGTGTTGGGGACGGTTGCTGGGCTGCGAGATTGACAGCTTTCGCACTTGATGTGACACTGGCCTGGGGTAAGTGGATACAATATTGATACATGGTGCTAGTGTAAGTGAAGAGAAACAGCCTTATTAAGTTGTTAGTGCGACAGATATCCGGTCTGCATCCTTCGGCTGAGAATGTGAATAGAAATATCATGGCAACAGAGCACACGCCTAGCCGTTTGAGCCTCATATAGAGCAGCACTGATAAGAACTGTCACAATGATAATAAACCTGAGTGAGAATTGCATGTACAATGGCCCACTCGGGCGTGGTTAATGCTAAGGGTTCTGGTTGGCCACGGTGATAATATTGCATTTCTGGCTGCCGCTTTGGGGAAGTGAAAAGCAGCAGAGAGTCGAGGTTCCATGTTCCGCTGGACCCTCGGCATTGTGTGCAAAGCAACTCCGGTCCACGGTGCCATGAGACGAGCGATGCGGGTCTGATAGGTGGACAGGGCCAGCGAACCTGGAAAGAACTGAGTGCTGGGGCGTGAAGTGATACTGGGACTTGCAATTTCACTTGAGACCCTTGAAGAGCGAGCCAGCGAGCCGGCGCTTTTTCCGCGATCCGGCGGGCCAGCCCGACTGGGGAGCTCAGGGCTGGTTGGTCTTGCAGCTTGTCGGAATCAGCTGCTCTGGTACATCTGGCCAGGTGGAGCTGCGACAGTGCTTGAAATTCTGGAAAGACCTACTGGTATCAACAGCTTCATCGGCTGACCAGGCGCAGTTCGATACGCTTGTTCCCGGATATTAAAGCTTGTTGTAACAATCTTTCTGTTGCCCGTAGTCCAACGGGATAGAAGCACACTGCTATATTTGAGGTTGATATACCCTGTATGAGTATAAAAGGCCGAGATCTATACGGGCCGGGTCTTGCCGTCTAATTGGAGCAACCATTTGCACTTACATCGGCTTATAGAGCATTGCTGAGGGAGCCTTCGACATAGTATCAGAATTATTCAATGGACTGAACAAAACAGTAAGCAGATTAGGCCTTCTGCAAGTAATCAGAGTGATCTGTCCATTGTCCCGAATTGTCTTGGCTCTCCGAATTCGAATTCTAGAACTGTGAAATGAGTGTGCAAAGTCGTTTGAACGTGCACGTGCGTTGTGGAAGTTGCTTCTTCGGGACGAGGCGGCACCGACTTTTGTCCGTCAGCCCACTGTGGGGAGCGATGCTTGGCCTCGGCCCCACATAGCCCTGCCTTACAAGCGGCATAGCCAATGGGAAGCTGTGCTTTAGCAATGGGAGTGGCCACCCCGCATTCCGTGAACCGGAGCTCTTTGCTGTGCTCCGAATATCGGCCGTCTCCAACATCACCGATTTGGAGGCAGCTGCCATTTATAAGTGAAAAGGAAGTATGATCGATCATCGGATGACGAGTGGACTCAGGCCTCATTTCCATTCAGAACCCGCAGGTGTTCTTCGCCACAGCTTCTCAAACTCGCTAGAAGAGCGAAACCGTACCACAAAATATCACACCGAACAACACCCAGTATCTTCCCCGGCTGCTTGTCGTCCTACCGCGTCCTTCCAACTACCCCGTCTTTGAGATTATTGGCCGCTCTGCAGGACTTGATTGCGTTGCACAGCCAAAATGCCGGCCGCCGAGAGGACACCGCAGACCCTCTACGATAAGGTCTTCCAGGCCCACATCGTCGACGAGAAGCTCGACGGCACCATCCTCCTCTACATCGACCGTCACCTGGTCCATGAGGTCACATCACCAGTGCGTGTCTCCCCGCCGGGATTCGCCTAACACACATGCTAACCCGCAACAGCAAGCGTTCGAAGGCCTGGAGGTCGCTGGCCGCAAGGTCAGGAGACCGGACTGCACCCTCGCCACAACCGACCATGTAAGCATCACCCGCGCCGTTCCGATTTTCAAAGACCAATTCCACTAACGGTTCGCTCTAGAATGTCCCCACAACCTCGAGGAAAGCCCTCAAGGACATCGCGAGCTTCATTCAGGAAGACGACTCGCGGACACAGTGCGTGACGCTTGAGGAGAACGTGAAGAAGTTTGGCATCACATACTTTGGCTTGAGCGACAAGAGGCAAGGCATCGTCCACGTTATCGGCCCTGAGCAGGGCTTCACTCTGCCCGGCACAACTGTGGTCTGCGGTGACAGCCACACTTCGACTCATGGCGCTTTCGGCGCCCTCGCCTTTGGCATCGGCACCAGCGAGGTTGAGCACGTCCTGGCCACGCAGTGCCTGATAACCAAGCGCAGCAAGAACATGAGGATACAGGTCGACGGCGAGCTGGCGCCGGGTGTCAGTTCCAAGGACGTGGTCCTCCACGCCATAGGCAAGATCGGCACTGCCGGCGGCACCGGCGCCGTCATCGAGTTCTGCGGCTCCGTCATCCGCTCGCTCAGCATGGAGGCCCGCATGTCCATCTGCAATATGTCCATCGAGGGTGGCGCGCGGGCCGGCATGGTCGCCCCAGACGAGGTAACGTTTGAGTACCTCAAGGGGAAGCCGCTGGCACCCAAGTACGGCACCGAAGAGTGGGACCGGGCTGTTGCCTATTGGAAGTCGCTTCGGTCCGATCCCGATGCCAAGTACGACATCGACGTCTTCATTGATGCCAAGGACATTGTCCCTACCGTGACCTGGGGTACCAGCCCCGAGGACGTCGTCCCCATCACCGGCGTTGTGCCCGACCCCGAGACCTTCCCTACCGAGGCCAAGAAGGCCGCTGGGCGGCGCATGCTCGAGTACATGGGCCTGGTCCCCGGGACCCCGATGGAGGATATTGTGGTTGACAAGGTCTTCATCGGCTCCTGCACAAACTCCAGAATCGAGGATCTCCGCGCCGCCGCTTTCGTCGTCAAGGGAAAGAAGGTTGCATCCAACATCAAGCGCGCCATGATCGTACCGGGGTCCGGTTTGGTCAAAGAACAAGCTGAGAAGGAAGGTCTCGACAAAATCTTCGTCGATGCCGGGTTTGAGTGGCGCGAGGCGGGCTGCAGTATGTGCCTGGGCATGAATCCCGATATTCTCTCGCCCAAGGAGAGGTGTGCTAGCACTAGCAACCGCAACTTTGAGGGCCGCCAGGGCGCTCAAGGCCGGACACACCTCATGTCGCCAGTTATGGCCGCCGCTGCCGCCATCGTTGGCAAGCTCGCCGACGTGCGCAAGATCTCGCAGTACAATGGCAGCCCGCACGTCGAGGCCGCCGTCGCTCCGGAGACTGCCGCTACTTTTTCCGGACCGTCCGCCGACTCAAAGGCTCACCCCGACGAACGCATTGCCACGGACGACCACGAAAAGGAGGCCCTGACGGACCAGCCCGAGGACTCGTCCCCGCAGGTCAACACCACCCTCACGCACAGCGGCGCTGGCTCGTCGGCAGGCGGCCTCCCCAAGTTTACGGTGCTCAAGGGCATCGCGGCGCCGATGGAGAAGGCCAACATCGACACAGACGCCATTATCCCGAAGCAGTTCCTCAAGACGATCAAGCGCACGGGGCTGGGCAGTGCGCTCTTTTACGAAATGCGGTACTCGGCGCCGGGCGTCGAGAACCCGGAATTTGTGCTCAACCGCGAGCCGTACCGCCAGGCAAAGATCATTGTCTGCACGGGGCCCAATTTCGGATGCGGCTCGTCGCGCGAGCACGCGCCCTGGGCGCTCAATGATTTTGGCGTCAAGAGCGTGATTGCCCCGTCGTTTGCTGATATTTTCTTCAATAACTCGTTCAAGAATGGCATGCTACCTATCGCCATTAAGAATAAGGAGGATCTCGAACGTGTGCATGCCGAGGCTGTGGCGGGGCGGGAGATTGAGATTGATCTGCCGAACCAGGTTATCAAGGACGCCGAGGGACAGCGGCTGTGCGGGTTTGAAGTGGAGGAGTTTAGGAAGCACTGTCTGGTCAATGGGCTGGACGATATCGGGCTCACGATGCAGATGGAGGACAAGATTGCGGAGTTTGAGAGGAAGATGTCGAGGGAGACGCCGTGGCTGGATGGGAGTGGCTATCTCAAGCGAAAGGGCATGGGCGGGAAGCTGGCTGTCAAGGCGGCGCCGGTGCCGAGGACGAATAGGGGGGATGTCAAGACTGAGCCGTTGGAGTGGTGAATTCTTACGTGGGGTCGTGGTCGGGGAGCCAGGGGTTGAAGGGCGGGGGCCGGACAATGTGTTTAAGATACCTGGGATGATGACTACTTGTTCGTCGTTTGATATTTGAGTTGAGGTTGTTGTTGGGTGGGGTTGTCCGTCCTCTTGCGCTGATTTTTGCACAGACAACGATGCATTGCGGAGGGCTTTCCCGCAAACGACGCTGAGTTGAGTTCGTTATGGTGCAAACTGTAACTACATCCTGTGTGATCTGTGTGGATTGTTTGCTGGGGTTGCGTTGGTGTAGACTGTATCTCTGACTCCGGTCAACGCCCTCTGCTTTCTTCTGGTGCTTTGAGCCAGGCTCTGGGATCCGGTTACCTTATTATGCCTGAACAAACTCGATGCCCTGACTTCTCTGTCTAGCTCTTACTCTCTCAGCGTCCCTGAGTCGAAGCCGTTGCACGACTGGTTGATGCCTCGCTTAAGGAAGCCCAAGTCTATCGTCTAGCGGGGCAGGTATGTATCGGCGTGATGGTGTAGCTCCTAGCTTGACTCTCAAGGTGTCTCATGCTGGCTCTTCTTGCGCGTTTCCATCTGTCCTTGATCCAGGAAACACGCTCTACCATTGCGGGCTTGATGTGTTTCCCTTCTTTGTCCCTCCCTTTTACCGTAGGTATCTGGGAGGTTAGATAGTGGTGGTTCGTGGCTTTGGTACGGAGATAGCAGACAGAACTTGCCTGGACAAACTATTTGCTCTTCACAAAACCGTGTAATATTTCTCACACCTATGGGAATACTTGATGTTGGTGGAGTTGAGCTGTTTTATTTTTGCCTGTCTCTCAAGGTAGTTAGGTATCGTAAGCAGCTTCGTAATGTGAGGTTGTGAAGGTGGTGGCGTCTGATCGCTGGGACGATGTTGCAACTTTACGAAAATGATATTCTCTCTCCCTCTAACCCCCCTCTCCTCTCTTCATTCCCAGGTTCCTTTCGTATTCGGAGTTTTACGTTGGCTGGCAGGGGGACCAGGCATCTCACCTCCCCATTCTTATTTCCCTCGCCGGATGCGGAGAGACGGCTTGGCGTGAGACCAGTGAGACGTTCTTATTGTGCTGCCTGATTTTTGATCTGATCTTATCAATCTCGATCGGAAGGAAACTGTGTAGGGGCACATCGTCTGACGTCAGGGTTGGAGAGTGGGGAGAACGTTGTGATCTCAAGGCCCTGGCAGCGACAGATGAGGGGATGTGGAGAGTTGGGATGGACGGGGACCAGGAGACTCCGTTGAGGAGGCTTGGGATGGACGGCAGGGAGGTATTTCCCGTATGTTGCAGCGAGTCCCTTTGTGGGTGTGCAGCTCATTGTTAATAGTTCGTAGCTATCGTGTTGGCTTGACGTTCATTCTTCTCCAGGCCCTTACCCAGATAACACTCATTGGTTGGCCTCGTCAGCCCGTGTAAGTCAAACATAATGATGATAAATGATGCCAAATGCCTGACCGAAGTCAACCCGCTCGTTCGGCTACGCCGTCAAAATAAACAGGCATAGATCTGGACCTGAAAAACATCTGAATCAGCAACGTGAGACCGGCCCTACCGCCGAGCACACGCTCGAGCCAAGATCTGCCTCGTCAAAAGGGAAGGTACATCTGTGTGTCGTGCATCCACGGATTAGAAGTTGGGGCCAGGCAGCGACATTTCCATGCGCTACGTAAGTGGAGTCCCTCCCCCAATTAGAAGCCCGCTTAGTCAGTGCACAGAGACGGCAAACGCACCTGAGACGGGAGCTTTAGCTGCTGATTTGTCACAAGGATCTTCAACGTCGGCCAGTTCCTTCTGTGGTCGGCCAAGTTCCGAGGGTGCAGAGCTGCAACATGCAAGAGGGCTCAACCTTTTGTGCCCTTCCTACGCGGCGGTGTCTTGCTCGCCATGTCCTGCAGGCCATGACAGCATCGTTCCCGTCAACCGACACGGGCACACCGACGTCGCCATGGCCTTGCTTGCAGGTTCCCCTTCTTTCGCCCTGTCTGGCTGTGGGTAGTTCCGAATTGGACTGAGGCTGGTGTCGTGTCTGAACGAATAGGGCGGAGTCAGGGTGATAACAAGCTGTGAGGTTCAAGCGGTTTCCGTCAGGCGGTGAACGTTCTGACTATGCAGTAATGCACAGGATGGTGGATGAAAAGAGGTGGCATCTCTGGCGTGCTTTCTATGTACCAACTATCAGCTTGGAGCTTGTGGAATCGCCCAAGGGGGTTGCCCAACATGCCCGGTTCCATGTCAAATGCAAAGTCCGGACCCATATTGCCGTTGCCCGCATCTGCAGACTCGAACATGCGCGAGAATAAGACCAGGCCAAGCTCTTCTCCCCCTCTCCAACCAGTCCCAGAGTGCGGCTATACGAGTAAATCGCCTGACACCTGGCTGTGGTTGCCCCCTGACCCGTCGACGACACCATGGCCGAGCCATCCTCCTCCAACCGTTCGAGCATCGACCCCAGCAGCAACGACAACAGCCCGTCCCCGTCGTCATCCGGTGCCCCAACAGACGCCGCAAAGAAGAGGACGAGGGCGAGCAAGCCCAAGGTCCGCACTGGTTGCATCACCTGGTATGTTGTCTCATCCCTCCTGAACCCCGATGACACGTTGCTGACAGATCGACAAAGCAAGTAAGTTTTGCCACCGAATACGGGCATGGTGGAGGTGACCAGGTCGGCTCACCAGTGCCTAGGATCCGCCGAGTGAAATGTGACGAGGGCAAGCCCGCCTGCCTTCGATGTACCTCGACCGGCCGGACTTGTGATGGCTACGACAAGGCCGCACTCGCCCGCTACCGCCCGTCAGACCCAAACCAGTCGGCCGAGCTGGCAAGGGAAGAGTTTGTCAGGGCTTGCGAGTGGAACGAAGCGCTCCGGGCCATGCGCCGTATCGAGGCCGACATCGATGAGACCGAGACTGAGAAGCGTCTGTTTGCCCGCTTCCGGGTCGCCACCACCGACGGCCTTGCCACGCACTTGTGCAACCTCACCGCCTTTTGGAGGAGGCTGAACCCGTCCACCGGCTGCCAGGACGGGCCCGTGAAGCATGCCGTGGTGGCGCTTGCAGCGGCTTATGAATTGTTCCAGCACCCAAACGAATCGGTGATCGACGGCGTCAGCAGAGGCGACCTTGAAGTCCTCACCATCCAGCAGTACAACCGATCAATCGAGCGGCTGCAGAGTCATGCAGGTTCGTCGGCCTTGGAGAGCATTCATGTAACACTCGTTTGCTGTCTCGCCTTCATCTCGCTCGAGACGCTACGAGGGAACCACGATGTGGCCGTAACCCATCTGGCAAACGGCCTTCGCATACTCCAGACGCTCCCCGAATCCGCCTTCGACTGTCTCGCCGACGGCTCCCTTTTTGTCTGCCCTTCAGATGGGGACTCGCTGAACATGCCTGACATCATCCAGCTCTTCGCCCAACTCGAGCGGTCCTCCTGTTTCTTCACGCACGGAATCCAGCCCGTCATATCCGACCACGGGTACCGCGTTCGCCGCTTCGACGACGGCTCAAGCGACAGCCTCTTCCCGAACGAGTTGCGCGCCCGCATCGCAATGTCTTGCTTCCAGCACGACGTCATGACGCGTCTGCACGAGATGGCTGTCGTCACGGCAGGCGGGACCGAAACCACGGCCGTGTTCAGGTCCGATCCCGCCCAGCAAGAACAGCAAGCCTGCCTGCTCGCTCGCAGCGTCCGCGTCGGCGCCTTGGTCGCGAACTTCTTCTCCCCGGCCCGCTTCGGCATGCCCGACCCAACCACTCCGGAGTTAGTCAACCTGTACCTCGACCTGCTGTACTTCCGCTGCGCGCAGTTCCTCGTCAGCGAGGCCTCCAGCCGTTTCGGGGACCCCTTTGCCCCGTACCACCACAAAACCACGCCGTTACCATCCACCGAGAACCCAACCCCCCCAGACCACCCGGACCATCTCCTCTCCTCCATCCTCCATCTCGCAAATTCCCTCTCAACAGCCCTCTCTCCGCTCAGCTTCCAACCCTCCGCCCGGTCTCTCTCCACGCTCCACACCCACCTCGCCGGCCCGCTGTACCTCGTCGCGATAAACACCCCAGACCCAGACACCCGCTCCGCCGCCGTGGGACTGCTGGCGGAGAGTCTTTACCAGCACCAACACCAACATCGAGACGCACCGGGTAGTAGTGCAGGGTCAACATCGAGCCAGAAGAGGGATGCTCTGTTGTCGGCATTGCGGCGCGTTATCGATGGCGCTGTTGACGGTGAGAGAGAAAAGAAGCAGGTTGGCGGCGGCGGTGGTGGTGGTGGGTTATTAGCGGCAGAACTTCCGAGGGCGCTGACGGGCGGAGCGGGGTGTTTTCCGGTGCTTTGGGATGGGTTGGTAGCGGCTGGGTTTGGGCGAGTTTGAAGTGCTTACGTATCATGGCAGAAGAGGATGAGAAACATGAAGAAGGTGATGGAGGAGTAGGAGGAAGAAGATAGAGGAGGAGGCTAGAGGAGGAAGAAGGGGAAGAGAAGAGACGAGGAAGAAAAGATGTCGAGGGGAAGGTGAAAGAGGAGAAGGACAAAGGAGGACAAGGGAGGAACGGTACGGACTGAGTTTGACGAAGGATGATGAATGTTGAGCGATGGCTGTACAATGCAGCTGTAACAAAGTTTGGACAGGCTGCGGCCAGATTACCTACGTAGCCTCTACTGCTGCCATCCAAACTTAGATGCGAAGGGGTTGATAAGGAAAGGTAACCTCTAAAACCTTGACAAGTGCTGCCTATCTTGAGACAGGCAACGACCTCACCTGTGACAGGGGTTGGTGATGATCATGGGGAAACTCGACTGCTGCCTGCCTCAAACTAGGTATTCTGTCCCGTCCTTTCCAACCTTAATGCCAACTATTCTTGTCTTTGTATTCTCGACTGCACTCCCAAGCGTTGAGTTGGGAGAGTGGGAACAACAATGACAGTATGCAGACTTTTAGAAAGGGGGGGGGGGGTCCGAGACGAGATGACGGTAAACGAACGATAACCTAGCAATGAGGAACCCAGCATCAACAATTATCGAACAAAAGAATTGTGCTCAGTCGAGAAGCCAGGCGTGGGATTCGAAGCGCAGGGGCTAACCGATTTGGTGCACACTTTATCACCATAGCACGGGGGTAGTCTGAGTAAAGGGGTAGTGGTGATGTCGGAAACAGACTTCACTCGTCTCCCTTACCTGAAGTATTCCTCCGTTTAGTGTATGCGGACGAAAATCAAGATCTTGCCCGCCAAGAAAACATGCTTTCAACGGCCTGACCACTGTAGATGAGCACCACAGATTCCAAAACCCTTTCCTTCACTGACCTCATTCATGCCGGCAGGGAGTACTTCCTGATCAAGCGGATAACACTCTCGTCCTGTCAAAATAGTACAAGCAAGCAAAACCGAATATTCTTTACAGCAGCTATGAGAAAAGGGGTATTCCACATCGTCCATCAAGAAAAGTGACCCGACGAGCAACAACAACAACAAACCGCTACGTAAGCATGGTCATTATCAGCGCTATACAAAAAGCCAACACCAAGAATAGAAAAACATATGCCGTGCCAATCCATACCCATTGCCCATGCTCATGTCCCTGACTGACCCTCATCCATTTATCAACTCCCCGGCCATCCCACCATCCTTAGTAATCCAAGTCCGCTGGAAAAATCCCATCCCTCAATTTAGCCCACTAGAGCCGCCCAGCCACAACCTCCTTCTTGAAGATCCTTACCCCCTCCACGTCCGAGAACGCAAAACCCTCCAGCACCTGAATCTTCTGCCCCAGCCCCTCCTCATCCTCCCCATCCGTTTCGTCCGCCTCGCTCGTACTGCCCTCTTCATGTTTCCCCAGCTCAGCAGCAATCAGAGCCGAGACCTCCAGCGCCACATCACCACCCTCACCCTCCAGATCCAATGCCGCCGCCGCCGCCGTCGTCTCCAGCTTCCCCTTGCCCTTCGTATCCTTCGCCTTTTTCTTTCCCTCCCCATCACTCGCCCCATTCCCGTCCTGTGCCGGCGACGGCACACGCACCAGTTTATCCACCCGGTCGTCCTCGTCAATGGCGATCCACTCAAGCTTGAGGTCCGGGTAGTGCGAGACGTTGTCGATCAAGAACTTCTTCGTCTCGCGCATAACCCACACGCAGGTGTCATCGTTGCGCAGGTGGACGACGTGCAGTGCGCGGAGCGAAGCGAGGCCGTAGATGTGCTGCATGAGGCAGTGCTTTTTTTACATACAGATGTTAGCGGGTTGGGTTATGACAAGAGAGTATGCCTGGGGGTGAGTGGGGAAGGACATACCATGGCGCGGATGCTCATACTGCAAGCCAGTTCCTCGAGCTTGCGTCCCTGTCTGCACAGCAGCAGGATAGACTTCTCATCGACGTCCCAGGCGGTACCCGAGAGGTTTTTGATCATGAGCCGGCGCAGGTGGGGGAGATGCTTTTTGAAAACGAGCTTGCGGATTTGGTCGATGGTGGTCTGCGTCTTGGGCGCGAAGCTCTCGGGCTTGGCCTTGTTTTCGCGCTCGAGCAGGAACAGCTCGTAGACCTCCTGCAGGGACGAGACAAAATTCAAGAAGACGAGCGAGACGTTGTCGGTGAAGATCTTGCGGAGCGGGAGGGGAGCCTCCTTGTTCTCCTTGTGCAGCAGTGCCCAAATAGGCGCCTGGATCCCGACGTTCAGCAACGTCAGACGGCGGAGCATGCGCAAGTCGACCGCCCTGGACAAGACGGATGCCTTGACCGGGATGAGGTAGATGCGTAGAGATTCTAGCGCGATGCCCCTGGTCTTCCGCAAGTAGTCGCGCATGCGCGCGTGCTCTTGGTCTTCTACTTCTTTGTTCGTAGCTGGCCGGCCAGGTGGGGCCGTGTGCAAGCGTTCCAACATTGTCTTCTGGCTTGCGGTGAGATCATCCTTCATGGCTTGAATATTTCGATTGGCGTTGCGTAACCACGACTCGGCATCGGCAAAGTTGCTGAAGTTGGCAGACGTCTTCAAGCCCGCCCACTGGCGCATTTCCTTGGCCAGAGCATCGGCCTGGGACTCGATCCGCTCTACCTGTTCAGTCCAAGCCTTGCGAAGTGCCTTTTGCGACTCCTGGGCAGTCGAGACATGATCAGGTTCGGCCGTGCTATTGGAATGAATCGCTGCTGTAGGCAGTGGAGCTTCCGAGTCAGTGTTGTTGGGCTCGTTGGACGCATCACTGGCCGGCGGCTCCCCTGGCTCGATAGCGAGTTGATCTTCGGGCTCTTCAATGTCAATGTCGTCTGGATTTGCGTCTCCTTGGCCGTCCCGCGCCTTTTTGGATGCTGTTGCGTTGCTGAAAAGCCCTCCTGTAGGGCTGCTTGCCTCGAGAGGTGTTCCCCCAACCTTATCATCGGAGAACTGGTTGGTATCTGAGGCAGAGGTGTCCGAGAGGGCCTGATTCTCGTTTTGCGTTTCCTTCTGCGTCTTGGCCTCCTCGAGATACTTATAAGCAGCGAGACTAATCAGATCGAAAACGTGCTGCGAGGCCTTGAAGTCGCTCGTTCCGTTCAACTCTCCCATGAACTTGGCTGCGATCTTCTTCATGATGTCGACGAGTTCCTCTTCTGTCTTGACTTTCATCTTTTTCTCCTTGTTCTCGGCAGAACCGACGGTAGGTTTCCGGGCAGGGATGGACTCAACATCGAAGATCCTGCCCAGTACCGACTCCTGGGTTTTTCTCTCTTCCTGAGCTCGGAAAGCCCTTGCCGGGCCGCTCATTTCCTCGTTGTGCACCGCGGGAAGGGGGTCGATGTCATCCTCTTGATCTGAGTCTTCTGACTCGGGGTCGGCCGAGGGCTTCCGGGCTGACGAGGCCAGTTTCTCGGAGAAGGAGAGCTTGAGCTTTGAGAGCGTCCCGGCGGAGTTCCGCACACACGCCTGGAGCTCGCTCACGATGTCCAGATCGTCTATGTCAAGGACCGCGAGACTCTTGAGCCTCCTGAAGCCGGACAGGGTCGGCGGTTCTTTGCCAAGAGACGGCTTCTTGGGCGCCTTCGCACGCGGTGGCTTAGGCAATGGTGGAAGAGGAATGGCCGATGCGGGAACATAGAAACCCTGGGGAGGCGGTGGCGGCATGAGACCGAAGGTTGGAGGGGGAGGAGGAAGGGAAGTGACATGAGCGGGCCCTGGTGAGACGGTCGAAGACGAAACAGTGTAGGGTAGAGGTGGAGGCGTCTCGTACTGCGAGGGGCCTGCATGCAGCCTGATATGGAGGTGCGAGAGGGAGGCAATTTGGTGGAGCTCCTTGTAAACCGGCCGGCTTAGCTCGACTCGGATGTTCCACCTAGGAGACGGTCAGTCTCCGGTACGGGTACGGGGGCCTGCAAGAGGCATTGGGGGTTTACTTACTTGAAGGACTCGAGCGCCCTCGCCTTGCGCAATGTCAAAAGCAGCAGCGTGTTCATGAACTTGCCGCAGCTCAGATTGGCAAGGTAGGGACGATACGAAACCTCTGCCTTATCGCCCAGGTAAAGCGTGTCGAAGCACAGCGCTTTGAGATATTGGGCGTAGTTGTAGTCGCTGGTGACGAAGGTATCGAAGCCGCCGGCGAGGGAGTCGACGGGGGTGTCGAACTGGGGATTGTCCTCGTCCGGGAAGACGATGGAGAACTCGCGGTACAGCTGGGCGGCAGCGAGATCGCGGAAGTGTTTTGACACAAGGGCGACGCAGATTAGGTCGCGTGTCGAGCAGTGCTTGATTATCTCGGTCTGCACCTCCCGCGGCAGGTTCAAGAAGCCCAGCGTATGGTTCGTGGACGGACTGGATCTTGGGGCGCCCGCGACGGCCGCGCGGGTGGCCGACGAAGCCATGGTTTCGGCAGATGTGGTAGATGGAGGTGAAGAGCGGAAACACTGGGCGACAACGACGCAAAGCAAGAAGTGAAATTGTTGGCCTCGAGAAATGGAAGCGCGACGTCGGCGCAGCAAAGTACCGAACAAGTGACGGTCCAAGATAACTGGACTCGAAGGCTCAAGGCCCGGAAGCTCCTGTGGGGCTAATAGCTTCAAGTTGTTGTTCAAGTTCTGGTTAATTTGCCGTGCACTAGATGCTGTCTTCGATTTGAATTGGGCGTCCGGTTTGAATGAAGCGCAGACGGTCCGTTTGTTAAGCTCCCGTCTTTGCGCGGCGCAGAGCAACAGACACGTGGGATGAGGCAGCAGGAAGCTGGAGTCCAACAGAAGTGTAGGCGCTAAAGCAATCAGGTCCAGGGCTCAGGGTCGTGCTTGGACGTGCTGGGCTTGAATGGCCTGCAGCGGGTCTGATGCCTGGCTGAAAGCCGGGTTTGGAGCCTAGCGCCGAGGGAAAGCGTGGGGTTGATGATCGAAAAGCTGACGACCGGAAGTCGGTGGGGTACAGACCCGCTTTCTTAGCGCAATCAAGCACTACAGTAGAGACCGAAATCAGTGTCCAAAACTTTACTGTTGAAACAATCTTAGCACGAACAATTTTGATGAGTGGCGACTCGGACAAGGTGCTTCCCCCGTTGCAATGTACCGCTCGGGACAGCCCCAAAAAAGAAGGGCTGAACCAGGCTCATAACGCTAAGCTTACAAGGTTCACCGTTTCCCGGCGCTTACCTTGTGATGCCACGATACCTCAACATTAGGTATCGTGCAGCTTCGCGGTCCGCCAAAGGAAGCTTAGAAGAAACCGTCGAGTACTATACAGTACATAGAGACCGAAAAAAATCTCTCCGTGTTGAAATATTGTTAGCACTGGCCAGCTTGAGGAAATGGCGGGTTCCCAAGCTGACCTAGGCAATGATAGAAGCGAGTCAAGGGTTGATTGATATAATGGTGCATCAATAAGGCACGAGAAACTTCCTCCTAGGCGCAGCAGCGAGTATAAATTGAACGTTTGAACGTGCCCCTAAAAGGAGCAAAGAAAATAAAAGAGAGTAAGAAATACCAACCAGTATTGTAGCAGATCAAGCAGAGCAGAGGTAAACGGTTTGAAGAGCTCAAGTTAAAGGCTGATATCACGCTATAATTAAGTTAACTAATGCGTTAGATGCTACTCCCCTATATATGCTTTAAGATGTCGCTGCCTCTTGATAAGTCCAGCTTCAGGACATGTGATGTCACGGGCGGGACAGGCTGATAGTCCAATAGCAGTTGTATTTGGGCTAAGCTACAGTCTGGGCTCTTTTCCGTCAGGTACGGGCAGGCTTGATTGTCAAGACGTAGCTCAAGGAGCTACGGCAGAACTCGCGGCAGCGAGGTGCAGGATGTTCAACCCGCAGGGGCCCCCACACGCTGGGCCCCACCCGTGGGTCCTGGCAGGCACGGCGCAATCGCCGTGACATGTGAAGCTTAGTGTCACGGCACTGGACCGCCGATCCCTAGGTCACGTGGCACATTGCACTTAGCTTCTGGTTCATCCATCCATAGCTTCCTTTCCTCTTCATAGAGCAACGCAGTTATCTTCCCAGACCTACTATGGTTCCGTGACAGTTTGCTCTATCTTAATTTGCCGCCCCGTCGTGCGCCACAGTCACT
>NW_026944223.1:0-8202 GCF_033297405.1 Parathielavia appendiculata
ATTGCGGTTCTTCTCGACGTAATGGCCGCATCCTCCAGCGATTGCATCGCTTCACGGACTTTCGCACTCGGTTTTAGGGCGCGGCTCGGTCGTTTCGGTGACGGTGGGCGGTCGGCCACCTCGATCACTGCCTCAGGTTGCGCCGCCGCCGCCATCTCGCGCTCCCTTGGCAGGGCGGCTCACCTTCCGAAAAAACCGATTTTCTGTTGGATTGAGCTGACAAGTACCGCGGTCAAAAAGGGCAGATAAAAAGAAGTTCCTCTCCTGATCTCGGTCGGGTTGGGTCGCGATGCATCGAACGTGTGCACAAATGTGGGGGGTGCCCACAAGCAGGGGGTTTGACTTACGTATCAAATGGCAGAAATGGTACGGAGCTAATAGCAATGTCTTCAGTAGGTAGTTACGCGCCTTTTCTGCCGGTAGAAAGGTACGTATCTAAATGGCAGAAAAATTACATCTGTACGAATGTAACTGGCAGAGAATATATGTACTTCAGTAGCCGTCACATCGTCCAGGGATATTCCAGCCGTGATGGGGTATATAACGGTGTGCGGCACCTGTACTTGGTTAGGAACAGGCACTTGCCCCACTTGTTCCGGCATTAAACTTCTTGATCGCGAGAGTTCTTCCAGCTTCTCTTCCTTTTCTCCCCATCTTGCGATTTTGCACCATAGAGATGTCTTTCCGCAGCCATGCCTCGGCCAATGGCCCTCTTCTGTGACAGGGCAGAAAAAGTACGTAACGTTACTGCAGCGGCAGAATCGGTAATCGGGCAACCCAAGGAAAGTACGCGCGACTAATCGTATAGCAACCTGCAGCCTCATCATAGGACAGCGCATTCTGCTCCAGCAAAGGCAGCGGTTCCGTGCGGTGCTGTAAACCCTTGCCCGCAGGGCAAGATGGTTGTACCGCCTGGTGATGCCGTTTCCAGCTCCAACAGAAAAGGTAGTGTATTTACTCTAGTTAGTGGCAAAGTTAGGTTGGTTTTCCTGTAAGAACGTTTGCAATTTTGCTTAAGTGTCCAGAGGTCTGGAAAGGTTTCTCGCAAATAGCGCTTCATCCAGGCCCAGACATGCTCAATTGGGTTTAAATCAGGACTGTGAGCGGGCCATTCGATCCAGGAGATAGCCCGGAG
This sequence comes from Parathielavia appendiculata, assembly GCF_033297405.1. Taxonomy (NCBI): domain Eukaryota; kingdom Fungi; phylum Ascomycota; class Sordariomycetes; order Sordariales; family Chaetomiaceae; genus Parathielavia; species Parathielavia appendiculata. Next base: position 1,136 of record NW_026944223.1, read on the forward strand.
GCAGAGCCATTCCTCTGTCGACTTGCAGACATGAATTTTCGCATTGTCTTGCTGGAAATGCCGTGTTTCGTCGTAATGTGGAAGAAGGCCCTCCTTGAGAGCATCTTGGTAGGATTTAGCCGTATATCCTTGGTTCTTTGCAGTCTTATCGCGAACCATCACAACGAGGTCGCTCCTTCCCCCCCTCCAGATCATTCTCCATACCATAATGGTAATATTCGCCTTCACATGGTTCCGGAGGTTGACGAATCGAGGGTCGAACTTCTCAGAAGGGAAACGGAATACCCAGGCAGTCGGATTTGGGGTGTTGTTTTGGCAAGAACACTCATCTGAGAAACATGGTCTATTAAAGTTAGATCTAGCTAAAACAAGGGGAGACTTTGAGCTACAAACCCGGAGGAACTCTTCGAGATTTTCGAGCTGGTCGTGTTAGACAGCAACAGTTACAGGCTCGAATAGGCATAGACCAACCAGGTGACACTGCATCAATTGAGGCACAAGATGAAGCTTGAATTGACTGTCTGAACCATGCGTGATGTGTGTGTGTTGCTTAAAGAACCGAGGGCTTCTGGACCCTGTTGGGCAGCCAACAGTTACATGCTCAAGTAAGCTTAGATCAACCAAATGGTATTGAACAGATTGAGGAATGAAACGAAGCTTGAATTGGAGTCACGATTCCAGAGTGACCACACAAATGAAGGATCAAAATAGTGGGTTAGGGTGTTTCAGAATGTCCCTTTTTGTTGGAACAGAAAATTGTGCTCTCTAATCCTCCCAGGGGAAATTACCCCCTTATATAGAGACATTGTGCCATGATATGACGCTATGTCAGGAACTGTGTCATTGTGATGGTGTTGGGAAGCCAACAGCCACGATTCCACGGTGTTACGCTTTATGGGAGCCCTTGAGACAGTGAACTTTTCGAGTGCCCGGGACCAGCCCAGAATCTGTCAATTGAGTGTTCTGTCCTCTCCTTCTCCAAGTTGCCTGGGTGCCTCCTAGACCTTATGTAACAGCTGTGTATTACCCCTGACCAGGGTACGATACCGGCAACCCAGTTTCCGAGTTTCAAGTGCCTTCACTTCCAACAGATGGATCTGTGCTGACTGAGAGTCTCGCATTGAACATCAGTGCTCAGTCCGTGAATCTTGGTGCCAAGGAACCCACTCAGTTCAACAGACCCTCGCCAGGCCCTGCTTTTGGGTGGGTGACGAGTCTTCCACGCTTACTGCATTGGGCAACAGTGCCCAGCACCTGAATCCAGGTGCCAAGGAGCCAGTTCAGTTCAACAGGTTGCAGACAAAGTCATATCTATCCTTTGCCACTTCTTTTGTCAATGGATTCGCTTCATTGCTCTCCATTTGCGCATGTTGTAGTGGCGGAGACAGCGGCGAATCGTCGAGTATGAGACAGGTGTCCCTGTAACGTTAAGGAGTGCCTTTTTAGCAAGCTTCCTATTCCGTTTAATGAGAGTTAGGATATACCGCTTCTCTCTTCGCGTAAGTACCTCGGGCCGCCCGCTACGAGGTCTGGAATGGAAAGATTCTTGAGTTTTGAAGAGTTGAACCGCACCTTGGACGGCCTTCTTCGACACGCGAAAGAGCGACCCGACCTCGCGCTGGGTCCGGCCTGTGGCAATGAGCGTACAAATGGCTGCACGAAGCTCTGGCAATAGCTCCTGGTGTGGCTGCCTCCCGGCCGCCATTTTAGCTGCGAAATCAGCTAAATTGAGCGTCATGGCGAAAAAGATGATGGTAAACGCGGTCGCGTCGCGTACTTCAATTGGGTGGGGTTTGGATCCAGACTTTTGGACCCCCACTGTACCTTACGGCGTTACTGCCCCAAACGCGGGGCACCTCAGAATGTTCCCCCCTCCACCCATCTCCTCTGTTCGTCCACGATACGCAGCCAACAACATAGCGGTATCCTTCGCCACGATGAATCACGACGTTTCTGAGCTGATGATTTCCTCGTTTTCGGGCAATGAGAACGATAGATTCGGAAAAGAGAAAGATGCGAGATTGCCTCTCTTGCTTCCGAAAGTCATGGAAGGCCGACCGATTAAGTCGACGAGCCGCCTTCTTTGCCGACTACCACCCGAGATCTTAGGCGACCTTATGGATTTGATCGCAGACGACAAATCAACCCTCTCTGCTCTCGCCCTGGTGAATAGCGACTGCAGACAGTTGGCTCGCTCTTGCCAATTCGCCGATGTCTGCTTTGACTACAGCCTGAATTCGAGGCTCCTTCTGCTCCAGCTCATGAAGGAGGGCATCACCAGGCTCGGCCACGATGACCCAAGCAACACCACTCGCCCGCCATACATTGGACCTTGCATTCGCCGAGTTGTGATCAAGCCTCGCCCGGAGTGGGTCGCTCATGCGCACAGCGATCTGTACGATTCCATTTTTGGGGATGCCGCGAGCGATCTCAGTCCGGAGCAGCGCAACGAATTATCCGAGAGAGCGACTGATCAGTACATTGCGACCTTCCGCACTCCCGTTAAGGTCGCCATGGAATTGGCAATGCCCCACCTTGAGGCCCTGTCGTGGCATGATCGACTGTGCCTCGATGGTGCCTTCTTCAGGACTGTCGCGAATCTGCCCATCCGGCACCTCAGGTTGACCGGAGTTCATATCGGGGAGATCTATCGCCTTGAGCCGCCCGTCACGCCGCTTGTTGTGCCGTTGGAGTCACTCTCTTTGAGGGTACGCCTCTGCAGCAACGAACGGGCTCATAGGAGCAAACTAACCGCTGATACCGATGCCGATACTGCGGACGCCGATGCCTGGAAGAAAAGAAACTTGTCACCCTTCATTGAAACCCTCCTTCGGCGCTGCAGCACGACTCTTAGACGTCTGACCTTGAGTTGCGAGGCTTTCACGGGAGATCGATCGCTTTCATTCGGCTATGAAGATATATTCTTCACCCGCCTCCGGTACCTCGATATCTCCAGAGATTTGAGCGATCCCGATGTACGATTCTGGTGTTCGCTGTTTTCTGCACCGCTAAGACACCTCTCCTTTCCCTTTAAGGATTCGCTAGCCTTCAAACAGGCTTTATCAGCTTGCCAACCCCTCCGTGACCTTGAGACGCTGGTCGTACCATATCTCGATGGCAAGGACATGGGTACGGCGCAGCCAATAGTTGACTTCATTTCACGTCACCCGCACGTTCGCAAACTCTCCATCGGGAGAAGCACGCCTCAGCTTCTGGACTCTCACATTATCCCACTCCTCTCTGATGGCAGGTGGTCAAGCCTCAGCTCCCTTGCACTAGTATGGAGCGAGCCGAGAATTGCGGTGGAAACACAACCAGACAACGCCACCATCTCCGCAGCTTCCCTGGATGGTGTTGGCAGTATTGAATCACTAGAACAGCTATGCCTGAGCGCCGGCCAGCAATTTGGCTGGCGTCACCAGTGGTTGATCGACCATGATGCGGTGCGACTTCGTCTTCGAGGACTGGCAAAACTCAAGAGGCTCGCGTTCTCACGAGATACGTACGTGCTTCCAGAAGGTGTGTCCGGCTATGGGGTGGAGCGGTATTACGAGGATCGGCTGGTAACATCGGCGGAGCGCAATGACGCCCTCGAACGACCGGAATTGGATAGAGTGGGAGAGGCCGAGCATATGACAGAAGGAGAGGACACCGAGGTTTGGGAACGTGCTCACCGCAACCGCATGCTCCGCGAGGCAGAAAAGTATGCTGGCGTTTTCCCCCATCTAGAATGGATCTACTGCGGTCAGTGGCCTATGAAAATCTGGACCAAGCCGACATTGGAGGGTAAAATTCGGGTTGCTCTGCCTCTGGTCAAGGAAAGAGACTCTTGCTGGACGCTTCTGGAACGAATGTTTGGTATGGGCAGGTATGATGAGTAATTATATTCGCTGGGTGGTCCTGTTTGGTGGGTATGGCGTCACGGGGACGTTTATCTGCCAAATGTGCCGAGATATAACGAAGTGGAGAGGATCTTAGTGCCGGGGGTGTGAAGCTTAGGCCTATTGGGGAAATCGCTTACCGTCTCACTCAACTCTGATGGGCTTAGCATCCACGCCCCTGTGCAGTAGCCCGTGCAAAAGCCTCCAAGCCATTGTAGCCAATAGGAGTCTTATTTATCAACCCACTTGACTAGTGCGTAGCCACCACGTAAGTGGTCTGTTGACTGTACTTAAACTACAACTCCTAGTTACTACCAATAAAATCCGCATATGCATCGATGCCTAAGCAGCAAAGCTCTCCACCGCGTTGAACTATCGACCGACACATCTTCATATACCTCAGCATACATATGTCATCAGAGAATAGTGGCGCGCCGAATGGGGAGACGACGGCTACGGCCTTTTCGCCCGGCTCCGCGACAGATCGGCCAGTGTGAGATCGACTCGGAGAGGTACAACACCCTCTGCGTGCAAACCCGAGACAGCTTGCTGAGCATACTCGATCAAGTTCAGCTTCTCGCCGATGTCTGCGACGATATCATGTTTTCTTAGTGCGCCAAGTACAGAAAGTGGAAGCAGGTGAGAGACAAGCTATCCACGGAGTTGTGTTGAGGATGCGGTACAGTGGAACAGATTCCTCGCCGTTGTGGACAGCGGGCGCGATACGAAATCCAGATACCAAGAAGCCCTAGAGTATGGCACGCTGCTGAGGACAGGAGACCAAGCATTGGCCAACAACCAGGACACCAAGGTTTAAGTCTTCCACCAGCACCAGGGTGTCTGGACAGCAGCCTCAATCATACGCAAAGAGGGAAGCATTGTGGAACTTGACGTCTTCGACGGCAATGCACCATCGCCTTTGGAATTGAGAGGGAATGCGCGAACTGCTTCGACAAGGGAAGGATCAGGCGTTCATGAGCACACAGTCCCGAACCCTGACCGCCCTTCCGTCGTCTTTCTCCCTTGGACTCCACAGCGTCGCTGCCATCGCATAAATCTCGGGTCAGGGTACTGTCCTCTCTAAGGCGACGGTCGGTGCCAGATCGCAGCTGTAGCTCTCTCAACGTCCCTCTTTCCACTTGCGATACAATTGGCGTGAGATGAAGAGAATGCTTGGAATGGAGGAAAACGACTGAAGAAGGGCGAGTATTACAGTGAACGCAGGTTGAACTGGTGTTCGAAACGGCTATGGAGGATATGAATCATCTCATATTGAGACATATTGGGCCGTTCTGCTAGCTCTCCGGACAAGGGGTCTCGCAAAAGCGGGGTGATCTTCCGCTGACGGCCGACACAGTTCGAGCGGCTTGACGTGGTTCTGTTGGGCAGCCAACAGTTACATGCTCAAGTAAGCTTAGATCAACCAAATGGTATTGAACAGATTGAGGTATGAAACGAAGCTTGAATTGGAGTCACGATTCCAGAGTGACCACACAAAATGAAGGATCAAGATAGTGGGTTAGGGTGCCTCAGAATGTCCCTTTCTTGTTTTAACAGAAAATTTGTCCTCTCTAATCCTCCCAGGGGAATTACCCCCTTATATAGAGACAGTGTGCCATGATATGACGCTATGTCAGGACTGTGTCATTGTGTGGATCTGTGCTGACTGAGAGTCTCGCATTGAACATCAGTGCTCAGTCCGTGAATCTTGGTGCCAAGGAACCCACTCAGTTCAACAGGTTCCCTGTCGCTAGAGTCTCGATGGATTCTGTGACCGCCCGCTCACTGCAAATGATGGCTTCGGCGATCTCGTTGTTGGGTGTGAAGCAGCCTGGCGTAAATCTGTTCATGTTGGGAGGGAGCGAGTTGCAGAGCCATCGCCCATTGTGGGTTCCAACTCCCCCACCTGCTTGCCGCTGAGCAAAATGCGGTTGGTTTTGACGAAGCTGGGCTCGGACGGCGGAAGTCTGGCCTGCTGCGGGTTCGGAGCGCGGGCCATGATGGGCTTGAAGAGGGTCATGATGCTCTTTCGCGCGGAAAGAAACGGCAACTCCACGCAAGGAACTTTGAGTAGTAATAGTGTTGCTGCAATGCGTTTGGGCGAGCAATGATGGCCAAGTGGTGATAGAGCCTTCCCGTGGTCGGACGGAACCTTGTCGGTCGCGCGACTGTACCACGTGCGGCTGATGACAGCGGTACAGACCTCTCTGTCTCGGATATCGTCGTCTTCGATCGCCATTCGGTACCGGCCAAGATCCCCTAGACACTCGATCCACGTCCTCGAAGGCGAGTACCGTCTCGTATAGCGACGCCATCATCGAGTAGGCTATGTAGATGAAGGCCAGCATGTCGTCTGAGCTGGCCGGCAGGCGGTGCCTCAGGAGCTCCAGGAAGTTGTGAATGCCGGGCTTGCCGAGGGATGCTGAGAGGCGAGGAAGAAGTCGTGGTGCTCGTGGAGGAGAGTACGGTGTAGAGCAATCAGGGCTTGCCATTGATCGTTGTTGAGCTTGTTAGCGGGTCTCTGGTTGCTTGATGAGCTCTGTGGAGTCATCGTCTCCCGCTGGCGGTGCTGAGCCGGGGACTCGAGCCGAGGCAGGGTTAGATTGCCGAAGTGGCCTGGAGAGGGAGCCTGATGAGGGGCGTGGGCTTTGCTGATAGGTGGTCACGTTGGACTTGTCGTAGGGTCGGGGGCGAGGGATGGCCGCGTCATCCTCCGGGCTCCATGGCGTTCCCTTCTGATAGGGACCCCTGGCAAACTCGGCCCCGGTGCCCACTGCGAGCTGAGCTTTGGAGCGCCTTGGTGGTGACACAGAGCGGGACCTGGAGCCGGATGGTCTTCGTTTTTTGCGCTTTCGATTCCGCTGCATCAAAATTCTGAGCATGCGAGTCCGCAAAGTGCCTCTTGAAGGTCGCGCAGGCATCTTCAGAGCCGCCAGACTCAGGGCTGGGAAACCCGTGGCCGCACTAAGAACACTGGACGATGGTGTAAGGAAGATTATTAGTTTCGTTCGCGCACGACACGCATCCGATCGGTGTATCACCTGTTAGTCAAGGTGAAATATAGCTAAGCTGGGATAAGTGTGAGTACTAGCTAACGTATCTTATAAGCGAGTGACCCATATAAGCGAATGACCCACCCCCCCCTGGCCACGCGACACCTTTGCACTCAACAGCACATTTTCCCTA